>NC_081167.1:25910209-26157709 GCF_012432095.1 Onychostoma macrolepis | reverse complement strand
TACAATTACTATTATATTATTAAAAGCATAGATGCACTGAGATATATATATATATATATATATAAGAGCAATAAAATGAACAGTGAAAGTAACAAAAGCTTGTACAATACATTATAACAGGCATAACTAAGTTTGAAAATAACTTAAGGAAATATCTATTTGCTAAGTTAATTAAGCAAATATACATACATACATACATACATGTATAATATGAAGTAGGCTATATAGTATATTTGTTCAAATTTCAAGGACATGATTATGTGGATTGTACCTGTGCTCTGTTTACCCTTCCAAACAAACTCTGTTACCTCTTTCCATGTCCTCACACAAACATGTACGTGTGCAACATGATGAAATGCAGTAGGTTTCGCCCTCTAGGTGTGTATCTGTAAGTACTTGTCTGTGTGCATCTGTTCAAGCCACAGCAATGATCACCTGGAGGCACTTTGAAGCGATAGAGACCAATCTGACGCACACAACACAACAGTTTCCTGATGCTCTGAGACTAAACACTGACCGGCATCCACACAATAGACTCATTTGAGGTGCATGCTGATTACAAACGCTCTCTGACCGGCTGTGACGCAATGCTTTCACTATTTTCACTCAAACGAAGGAAATGTCAAGGGGAATCATACGGTCACTGATTTGTTAAACATCCGCAGCTGTATTGAAGTGCTGCAGGAGAGATGATGTCAATGTCATTACCTTTAGGGGGAAAATAGGATTTGCTTTCTGCTTTATGAGGCCAGTCCACCACCAGGTGACCGTAGCGACGGAAACTGTTGGTGATCTCATCTGTTGGAAAAATGGAAAGTATTTAGGCCAGAATTATGGATTTTAAACACTGTAAAGAAGCAAGCAATCACTGCATCTCCTCTGAATAGCATTCTTTAAAATGCAGACATTGCTATGAATATCAAAAGACTTTAGTCATGAATCTCCTGGTGTTTTTCTGTAGCCACACAACCCACAGTCTGTATAATATTCTGATCTGAAGATATACTTTGAGTCGGTGGCAAATTTATGGAAATGTTTATTTTATTTTCATTCATTCGTTCGTTTAATTTTATTGACCTTTCTTGGCAACCAGGTGAAAAACAACTCTAAATGATTAGAAAAATAAAGTTCCCACATTCTCAGAAAGTGTCATTAAAGTTTTATCATTTTTAAAATTTTTAAAGTTCATGTAGTATTTATATATTAATTTATTAATTAGTTTTGCATTTAGTTTTAGTTAAAGGGATAGCTCACCAATGATGACAATTTTCATTTTTGGGTGAACTATCTCTTTAATGATAATAAACCTGAAACAGATACATATCAGCACGAAAATTATATACACAATGATTTTAGATTTATGACACCGTACCTTTAACGCACATAATATTTATCAAATATTAATATTAATTAACATACTCTCCAAACTCAGGCTCAGGACTGAGTAGTGTGTATATGTACCTTCATCGATGTCTGGTGGCAGTCCACCGACAAACACCTTCCTGGAGTAGCGCTCCATCCTCTCTCCATTCTGACAGCGGGTGGGCGAGCCCAGGCCAGGGGTCAGCGACTGATCACCGTGACCATCGTCCAGGAAGCCGTCCTCGAAAGGAAACAGTGAAGAGCGACCTGCAACAGGAAGTAGAGACAACAAACAGGAGAGAAGGAGGAATCACACAGGAAAGGAGATGAAAGAGAGAGAAAGCCAGAGGAGAGAAACTGATTAGTGGACAAAAAAATTATAAAGACGACATAAGAAAAAAAACACAATTTCTACACCAATTAATTTAAACTGAAAATTATAATATAAATTTAACTTAATTTAATATACTACCATTCAAAAGTTTGGGGTGACAACATTTAAAAAAATAAATAAATAAATAAATAATGTAATTCTGCTAGAATACATTAAATTGATCAAAAGTGTTAGGAAAGACATGACATATTTATATTAAAATGCTGTTTTTTAAAATTTTATATTCAAAGAATCGCGAAAAACGTGTTACTTTTTTCAACATTGATAATAATAAGAAATGTTTCTTGAGCAGCAAATCAGCATATTAGAATGATTTCTGAAGGATCATGTGACACTGAAGACTGCAGTAACTGTGTTGAAAATTCAGCTTTGCATCAAAGGAATAAATTACCTTTTAAAATACATTTACACAGAAAACAACTATTTTAAACTGGAACATTATTTCACAATATCACTGATTTTACTGTATTTTTGATAAAATAAACGCAGCCTTGGTAACCATAAGAGACTTCTTATAAAAACATGAAAAAAATCATTCAAACCCCAAACTTTTGAATGGTAGTATATACATATATTATGACATTTAATTCAATAATGGCATAAATAACCATATATTTTGGTTAAAAATAGTTAACTAATTAAATATTACATAAAACTGAATTGTTGAAACAATGAAGCTTTCATAAAATTATACATTTAAGCACCATAAACATAAAAACCTCCAATAATTGCAAAAGACAATTCGTTTCTTTATTTTCTTACTCATACTTGTGAAGTGTTAACCTGAAGACACGTTAAAAAAACAGAGATGCGATCGATATATTCAAAGCGTCATAAAACAAGGCACATTTTCATACTGCAATGCAAAAAATAAATAAATAAATAAGAAATTAGTGCTGTGATTGGAAGACCTTTAGACACAAACACTGATATCCCTTTTCCATCGTTATTCCTAGTTTTGAGAACATATTTAAACATGCAAAGTTTTTTAATTCAGTTTCAAAATGCTGTCTTAATTAATCTGTGTTTAAAACCTGTAACAAAAACAATAATGAACTCACATTTATGATTGCAAATCAATTTATTTTAGACAGATGAGGAATGAGTGGAGTCAAAAATAGAATCAGGGTGTCCATTAACTAAAGGCATCCTGCCACATTTGGGACTTTCAGACAGCTTTAGTGATTGCAGTTGTAATAAGTTAGTGGTTCATGGTGGAAAAGGGGTATGTGAGGAGAATTAGAACCAAACTAGAGCCAAAGCCAACACATGTGAGGTGCAAAACCCTCTGACACAGAACTGGATGACAGAATTAAGGTCATTGCACACAGAGTCTGAAATTTCCGTCCGAATTTTTCGCACGTTAAAAAATAAATACGACCTCGCGTTGTGTCAATAACATTTACACACTGCCTCCGAAACTTTCGTCCGTCATAAAAAAATTCGGATCAGGTTCGATTTTCTGTGTTTTCGCATCCGTAACAAACATTTTGATAGGAAAGGATGACGAATACGGAAAAAAAAACCCTGAAAATTTTGGACTCAGTGTGCAAGGACCTCAAGTCCAACACTTGAAATGAGAGTTGCAGCAAGCCCATATGATTAACTTCAAACAGATTTTGTCAATATTCCGTTGATCATTTTGTTAGGGAACCAATAGCTAAAATATACCTTTGTATGTATGCGATAACATATTTCAATTAGCAGAAAACAATGGCAAAATCATCATGAATTAATGCAATCACTGCACAAATGAAGCATATTATGATATTATGACCCCCAGTGACCCTCATAGACAATGAAGAATTCAGCCCGAGCAAAAGCCCCATCATTTCTGCGAGCACAAACATAAAAAGGCGACAGGTTACCTCTTCTGCGACCATAGCTCCTGGCTGCTCGAGAGTGAAGAGAGAGAAAGATGGACAGAGAGGGACATGAACGAGGGGACAGACAGAAGAGAAAGAGAGACAGACAGGTTTTTTCAAGCTTGTTTTCACTTGTCGCTGCATTCAGAAACACTTTAGTGCAAAATGTGTATGCATTGCATTTTGGGTGATGCCACAAGAAATGTCATGGATTTTCTAAAGTCTTCTCATTCAGGTGAACACAACAGAATCTTCCTGTTCGAGCTATAATTAGTTAAACTGACACGTTAGCTAACTAATGGAATAACAAATCCACACAATCCAATAAATCCAAATGGTACAGAGATTGTGAGGAAATTTTATGTGTATTGGATTATTTTTTTTTTTCAATTCTTATTTTGTTGTTAAAAATACTGGTATAAATTAATTTATAATGCTACCAACAAATAAATAAATAAATAAATAAAATTGAAAATGCATTATATTTTTATTCGTATACATGTAAAATGACTGTTTTAATATATTTCAAAATGTATTTTATTCCTGTGATTGGAAAGTTGCATTTTCAGCAGCCATTACTTCAGTGAAAATTATCAGTGTTGAATGCGGTTTAATATTTTTGTGAAAACGGTCCTTTTTTAAAGAATTCAATGACGAATAGAACTTTTTTTAAACTTTTGATTGATTTAATGCATCTTTGCAGAATTATTTTAATTTCTTTAAAAAAAGTATTAATCTCCTTAAAAAAAAATGCCCCCAAAAATGTAATGTTATTATTTAACAAGATCCTGAAGGGTCCTGAAGTAGGTCTAAAGAAAGCCATAGAGAACGGCTCCGAATGCATGACATTTTCAGAGTTGGAGTTATTGTTCTCATTCTGTGGCGTCTCACTTTTTTGGGTTTTCATTAAAACTGCCTGCAGTCACTGCGTACACAGAGACGGCGTTGTCATGGGGGTCTCATACTCCTAGCAACAATGAAAGGAGAAAGCTACTGTGTCTGGAGTGAGTCACCACACACCCTGAGAGATGGACGGGGTATTTGAGAAGTGACTGTGGGGCAGCAAGAAAAAGGAAAGTTACAGTGATACAGCAGTTTCTCTTTCTGTTAAAGAATAACCACTGTCACATTTAAGAGTGAGTAACCACAACTGGTGGAAGTCCCTCGGGCTGATTCTTAATACAAGTCACAGCATATCACACACAACCTTGACACACTGGGATACAGAACAAGAACACTGAGTCCGACAAACTCTATCCTCTAAACATGGTGTGAAATTAACACCAGCCAGGCATTTTTTGTGCAGTTTTGCTTTATAGATGTGTGGACCCAGACCATCAGGGGTTATAATGAGAAAATCTACTTGTGCTTCTTGCTTCTAGTACAAATATGTGAGGGTGGTGTTCACAAAAAATACTGCGCTCATCTGAGGCATTTCTTAAGTGCTTGACTATGTATTTTTGCACTAGATGGACATCTTTAGCCGTTACGGCACGTCTCACTGTTATTCAGCGTCTCACAACAAGACTGACATATTTTTAAGATTTTAAGTTCAACTTTTGACATGCAGGGCAGCATATCAATGTCAGTTTGAAAACACGGACTAGTCAGCTAAATCTGCGGCAGGTTAAACATATTTTACATATAGACAAGAATGAAGCCATTAAAATGGAAAAAAACATCAATGTATGTGTTTGATTAATTTTTTGCCGTCAGTCAACATTAATCAAAGTGATCCAAATTCACTTTTAAAGCCAATGTAAATTTAAATTGGTTACATTTTCGATCCACTAAAATTTGTTGTTTGCAAATTTATGTAAATCAGGGTTTTTATTATAACATTTTTGTTAACCGTAGTAAATCTGAAAACACTGAATAAACATTAAACATGAATAAACTTGTTGCCAAGGGAGCATTTCTAATGTTTGATTTGTTTAAGTTAAAGCACTAAAATTACTACAAGTAAATAAAATAAATAAAATTGAAGCCAAACTAAAACTGAAATAAAAATATAATACAAAATCACATAAAATTACAAAAATTTATATAAATATACATCTCATTTTAATATACTAATTAAATCTAAAATGTAATGATAAAAAAAAATAAAGAATATAATATGAAGTAATATTTCTTTAATATAATATAATATAATATAATATAATATAATATAATATAATATAATATAATATAATATAATATAATATAATATAATATAATATAATATAATATAATTAGTAGGGCTGGATTTTGACACAAATTTCACGATTGAATTCTCATTCACAAGCTTGCAATTCGATTACCGATATGATTCGATTCAATAATCGAAATAACTTAAATAGTGTCTGTCAGAAAAACTTGGACGGATTTATTTAAACATAAATAAAACATTAAAGAACAGTAAAAAATTATAATGAATGTTATATGGTGCATATATTTAGCAAAATGCTCCTATCTACAGTTTATTTTGCTGGCTGACTAACGAGTTTATGCTCACCGCATATGCTTTCTGAGCAGACATGGGTAGATTACTTACAAATTGTAATCTGTTACTGATCCCAAATTACATGACAAAAATTGTAGTCAGTAACGTAATCCATTACATTACACATTTTAGGTAATATAATCAGATTATTTTTAGATTACTTTTGACCTAACTAGTTTATCACATTGATTTAAACAGGATAATTTTGTACCATAATGATGTAAAAATACGAGTGAGAAAATATATTCCTTTCATTGTAATTAACAACACGAAGTGCATTAAACATTACATCAAGGTTTCCCAAACTGGGGTTCGTAAAGGAACTGCAGGGGATTTGTGAGTTTAATGAAAGGCAAACATGTAATTAACTCATAAAAATTAAAATAAATCATTTTAAAATATCAAAATAATTCACTTGCTAAAAAGAAAAAAATATTTTGTTTACCTGCATGCCATATGACCATTAACCAATGTCAGAGAACTGTGAATATGCAAATGTGATACTTAATTATTGAAATTTTTGTATTTATTTATTTTTTTAAATCTCAGGGTTACTTGAAGGGGTCATTGATTATGATTTCACTTTTTTTAACTTTTGTTAGTGTGTTGCTGTTTGAGCATGAACAACATATGCAAAGTTACAATACTCAAAGTTCAATGCAAAGGGAGATATTGTCTTTTACAGAATTGCTGATTGACCACCCCTTTCAAGTAAATATATCAGGTGAAAGAAGTTCAGATGACAAAAAGTTTGAGAATGTCTGCAAATAAGAAATAACGAGAATTTGTGCATTTTAATGAGTTTGAAAGACAAAAGCCTTTCAATAATACATCATAATACATTGTTAAATAACCTACTGAGTGATAACACTTCTTAAACCTGAAATGATTTTTGTAAATCCATTGGTCAAATCCTCTGTCGCCACCTGAATAATGACTGATCTCTGTGTGAATGTCCACAAAACTGGACTTTCTGAGTGTATATAAGCAGTAGACTATTTTAGAAAGGAAAATTTAAAAGACAAAAAAAGAGGAATTCAACAGAATCAATAAATGATGTATAATTTATTGCTATTGTGTGAATAATATGTAATCATGTAATCAATAAAAAGCAACTGTACTCTGATTATGAGTATTTTAAAAGGTAACTTACTCTAATTACAAGTACTTAATTTTTGGAATCTGATTACATGTAATCAATTAATACCCAGCTCTGTTTCTGAGGTTGCGCGGCTGAAACACTGATTGAGCAATTACACGAGACAGGATATGGATTGTAAAGTTGTACTCTTTCTTTTAACTTACCTTCGGATGTTTAGTCATGTTTATTTTGTGCTGAAACTGGTATTAATGTGGAGGAGATGATCGGTTCACGTGCGACTCGCGCTGCCTCATCTGTTGAACTGAGGCGCTACAGTGATCTGTCACTCCACATTAAACAGCGCCAAAACGGCATTTATTGTTAATGGACAGAATTTGAAATCTGAGACTTTGTTTCATATTAAAAGTACCAAAGCACAATGCTTATTGCGATTAATTGGATGGGAGGTGCCCTTCAATGTTGCGTCCATTACCTGAAAACAGATTAGACTAATCAATTAAAATCGAGATAACGATAATGGTGCTGTCAAATGATTAATCGCATCCAAAATAAAAGTTTTTGTTTACATTATACGTTTACTGTGTATATTTATTATGTATATATAAATACACACACATACAGTATATATTTCGAAAATATTTACATTTATACATTTATATATTCATATTCTTATATTTTCTATCATATATAAATATATTTAATATATAAACATACAATTTTTATGTTTATACTGTGCTTGGTACCCTTGGTAAATATGATCAAATAAGGCTGTGAAAATTAATCTGCATTGTTAATCCTTTTGATCTTTTATTTTTTTTTAATTCACAAAATTCTAACCTTTCATTTGATAATAAGAATTTAAAATGGAAATATCATTATGAAATAAATGTTTTCTCAGATACACGTTGGACACAATTATTGGCACCTAGAAATTCTTATGAGTAAAATATCTCTGAAGTATATTCCCATTCATATTCACAATTTTGAGCAATCCAGGGTGATTATGAACATGAAATTATCCAGCCATGGCTTCCTGATTCACAGAAATATAAATAGGAGGGAAAACAAAGCCCAGATTCCCTTAATCATCCATCACAATGAGAAAAACCAAAGAATATATTTCTGATGTGCAACAAAAGATAATTGAGCTTCACAAATTAGTGAAGTGGCTTTAAGAAAAGAGCTAGAGCAGTGAAAATTCCCATTTCCACCATCAGGACAATAATTAAGAATTTCCAATCAACATAAAATGTTACGAAACTGCCTGGAAGAGGACGTGTGTCTATATCGTCCTAATGCACGGTGAGAAGGAGAGTTTGAGTGGCAGAAAATAGTTGAGTCTCGGGGTCAGACAAACTTTAAAAAAAAATTGTCAAACAGCACCTACATCACCACATGTTGTTTGGGAGGGTTTCAAGAAAACTTCTCCTCGCTCATCCAGAAACAAACTCCAGCATATTCAGTTATCAGACACGACTGGAACTTCAAATGGGACTGGCTTCTATGGTCAGATGAAACTAAAAAAAATGAGCTTTTTAGCAGCAAACACTCAAGATGGGTTTGGTGAACACAGGGATAAAAAGTACCCCATGTGTACAATGAAATATACTGCTGTATTTTTGATGATGTGGGCCTATATTTCTGCTGGAGGTCCTGGACAGCTTGTTTAGAAACATGACATCATTGATTCTATCAAATACCAACAGATAAAAAAAATCATCTGTTGGAAATCTTATAATGGGCCATGTTTGGATCTTCCAACCATACAATAATCCAAACACAAACCTCAAAAACAACACAAAAATGGGTCACTGAGTACAAAACCAAGCTTCTGCTGGCCATTCCAGTCCTCTGACCTGAACCCTGTAGAAAATGAGTGAACTGAAGAGAAGCACCAACATGGAGCTGGGAATCTAAAGGGTCTGGAGTGATTCTGGATGAAGGAATGGTCTCTGATCTCTTGTCAGGTGTTCTCTAACCTCATCAGGCATTATAGGAGAACATTTAGAGCTGTTAAACTGGCAAATGGATGGTTCAAAAAGTATTGAATAAAAGGGTGCCGTTAATTGTGGCCAATGTGTATTAGAGAAAAACATTTATTTCATAATGATATTTCCCCCCATTTTAAATTCTTATTATACAATGAAAAGTTAGATTTTAATGAATTTTTTTATTAAAAGATCAAAAGGATTAACAATGCAGATTAATTTTCACAGCCTTCTTTGATAATATTTACCAAGGGTGCCGATATTTTTGGCCATGACTGTACATGCATGTGTTTGTATACACAGTATACACACATATATTATGTAAACAAAAACTTTTATTTGGGATGCAATTAATCGTTTGACAGCACTAAATATAATAATATAATATAATATAATATAATATAATATAATATAATATAATTAATATAATTAATATAATATAATATAATATAATATAATATAATATAATATAATATAATATAATATAATATAATATAATATAATATAATATAATATAATATAATATGCCACAGCCATATCACCCTGCAGCCCAAGACCAGTTGCCCATGGAAGCTAAGCAGGGCTGAGCCTGGTCAGTACCTGGATGGGAGACCTCCTGGGAAAACTAGGTAGCTCTTGGTAGAGGTGTTAGTGAGACCAGCAGGGGGTGCTCACCCTGTGGTCTGTGTGGGTCTATAGTGTCTATAGTGACAGGGACACTATACTGACAAAAGAGCACCGTCTTTCGGATGAGACGTTAAACCGAGGTCCTGACTCTCTGTAGTCATTAAAAATCCCATGACACTCATCGTAAAGAGTAGGGATGTAACCCCGGTGTCCTGGCCAAAGTCCCGCCACTGGCCCTTGTCAATCATGGCCTCCTAATAATCCCCATCCACTTGATTGGCTCTATCTCTCTCTGATAGACCTGTAGCTGGTGTGTGGTGAGTGCACTGGCGCCATTGTCCTGTGGCTGCCGTCGCATCATCCAAGTGGATGCTGCACAGTGGTGGTGGTTGAGGAGAGACTTTAAGCGCTTTGGGTGTATAGCAATACACAATAAAAGCGCTATATAAATGCTTCATTCATTCATTCAATATAATAAGACTTCCAATAAAAATGTGGCTGGTCAAACTGGGCGGTGGCTGGTGGGCAAAAGTAGTTAAATCATCTAAATCACTAAAAGACTACAATTTAAAGACTTCTTATCAAACTTCAATCTGTGCAACTTTGAACTTTAAAGGCGAGTTCATACAAACAGACATGGAAACTATTCTCCCAGTTAAATTGTCCAAATTAGAGGTTTTACGAGTGGTCACGGGCCCTGCCGGCTCCTTCCTGTGCTGCTTCCACCAAACAGCATCCATAAACCACACGAATGACACGCCAGACCTCAAACATCCCACTCGAAGCTTTTCAGTGGTACCTACAGCAGATACACAGATACCTACTACAACCATCAGGCTAATGAGCACGATTAGCTCGAGTCGTCACTGTGACCCTGGTAAAAACACTCCTTTCATGTTTGTTCCTCTGGCCGTATGCCACTAGCTGAGGAGGACCGTGTGTATATAAGCTTTCAAGGCTGCTAATCATAGCAGGGGAGATGCTCATGTGTGCGGTTTGGTGGCACCACGGAAGGAAACAGAGGGTCAGCACTTTGCACTGGGGCCTACAAGACACTAATGAAAGACTGAAATGGGTTGATTGGCCGATATGGAAAATTATAAGGGACATATATTAACTATACAACACAATTTAATTATAGCAGAAGAGATCTAAATAAAATTGCTCAACTAAATGAATGGGTAGATTCTGAAACAGACACAAGGGGGAGACACAAAGTGGTACTGTGCAAATAAGCATATACACTACAATTCAAAAGTTTGGGATCAATAAAATGTTTTACTCAGCAAGGATGCATTAAGTAGTTCAAAACTGATTTATAATGCTATTAAAGATTTCTATTTCAAATAAATGTATCATGGTTTCTTCAAAGATATTAAGCAGCACAGCTGTTTTCAGCAATGATAATATATTATAATATAATAGAATATAACTTTTTTAATAGAATATAACAATTATAACTCTTAAATTGTAGTGTATATTGAATGGTTTGTCTCAGCAGATTGAAATACGAGGGGATATACAACAAGTTGTAATTGCTGCCTTAGAAATCAAACACTGTGTTCATCTGAAATGAAAAGCATGTGTTCATTAGCATTAATAAAATACTGTAAGAGAGAGATACTCACAGTTCAGTGGTAATATGTGTTCCGCTACTGGATGGTGAAAGTTGAGACCCATTCGACCTACAAAGTAATGAGAAAAACAAGCCATGAGAGTTATGACACCATTGAGACATCCGACATACTGCAAACCAGTTTATTACCCTCCTTTTACACAATATTAGAGTTGAATTCACTAAACTGACATGAACATTAGATGTAAGGCTTGAAACACCAATATTTTTAATCAATTCACCTGGAAGACTATTCATTTTAAATGCCTTAAATCTCTGCTTTTTGTGAGCGTTTAGGAGTGCAGATGAATTTTAGCATATAGATTACTTTAAAGCTAACAGACTAAAAGCAACAAAACTACTGTTATAGACGAAAATGCAAAGCGTACTTGCACTGTATTATGAATAGTGCTATAACTCATTTCAAAATGTTGATATAGTGAGCTTAAAGTTAAATTATAACCTCACTAATGAAACACTTGCATTTGCATTTTCAGATTAAAACTATGTATTTATGAATTGTTTTTTTAACGAGGACATGTCCCCAAAGGATTTGTCAATTGTCACAGCGAACATCATACATGAGTTCTCTGTAACCACATGAAGAGTTCATTTGCATGGCCGTAAAACAGCTGTTGATTTATTTTCAGAGTCAGAGCTCTAATGTGCCTGCATTAGCAGTTTTGGTTACAAATGACAGCAAAGCTCCCGTGGGCTTCCAGAGAACGCTGTAAGCAAGCCTCGACGGGCTCTTACGCAAATTCTGGACCGTTGCAAGTCACATTTGCAAAGTTCTTCCCCACAGCACACCAAGAATACTAGAGATGCTCTGTCCTTCAGTGGTTCAACCAATGCCAAATAATGGCAAGTGATGAGAAATTTGCGCAATGTGGTGTGGTTTCAACAGGTATTTGGCTCTGTCAGATTGGAAAACATACAGGGCAAATGTTTCCCAGCTTGCATGTGTTGTTCGGACTACTGTGATGTGCTATATATAGTGTCTCTGGTGAGAACCAGCAGCTGTGCTGAGAGCACATCCTTCATATTTGGACTATTTTCTCAATAATTCAAATCAAAAGCAGCTCAACCACCAGCACATGTGCCAATGATAGCCAAAGCACACTAATAAAAAGGTGTAAAGTTGATTCTAAATGAACGGCGCATCACAATTTGATCATAAAGCATCAACACCTTTGAACACCCCGTGATTCATCTAATCAACAGCGCAATGCCCTTTAAAGAAAGCCTACGCTTCAAATACAAATACGCTTCACTGCTGAGTCATTCTGAACAGACAACACTCACATACAGTAAACAAAAAACTGTTATTTGTCATTATCTTTCTCTTGTTTTCTAGACTATATAACTAAAGGTCCTAAAAACAAGATTGCATGTGCATTAAATAATGCATTGGGCAGAGATGTTTACCCAAAGCGACTTAAGGTATGGTCACATTTGGCAACATTTTTGTCGGGCAAAAAATGTAAACTGTCTATTGCCAATTAGTGTAGTGATGTATGAAGCACAGCAGAAACAAAACTCATTTCTAGACCGAGCAGCGAATTTGCTTGACCAAACTGAACCCATTGCAAAATCTGAAATATTTCATCCTGTAGAAATTTCTATTGAAACGTCTGGATCTCACCTGTGAAATTTCACAATTAAAATGTGCATTCAACATACATTTTTATATTTATTTTCTGCATTGCTACAAGAAGTTGAATTTTTTCAGAAATCATCTTGAATTTAAGTGCATGTTATGTTTACGTTCATTTAGGCATGAAACTAAATTCAGTCACTCAATTTGGTCTTGTATCTAATTTTGTTTTAAAGATATTTGGACTTTTGCTGGAACACAAACCATTTAGTACTAAAAGAAATGGACAAATACTTCCTTTCCAACATACATTTGGTTAAAACATTCACTGTGAGGGAATTTACATGAGAAAATTTGTGGTCAAGCAGATAATGGGAGACGCTTATTGAAATGTAAACTATAAATAAATGAGTATGGTTATAAACAAAGCCTAAACCTTATTGTAACTCAACATTTTTGCACTTTCTGCGGAGTATTAAAGTGATGCATGTTATTCTGAGGCTGGTTTCACTTGTTTCAGACTTAAAGACAGCTGGAAGTGTTAAGTTCTTCTCCAGCATGTCTTTAACCAACTGCAGCTGTGGTTCTTCTGACCCAACAGTGACATAATGGACAGACTGAGTATCTCTGGTTTGAACATTACCATCCTGTAAAATATATCACCAGCTTAAAATGGTAGCTTAAACAAGTTTCCAAGCTGGTTTACGGGGTTCACCAGATGAACTACCAAGTATAAAACCAGGTCACAACAGCTTCCAGTGGTCAAGCTGGTTTTGAGACCTTTATAGCTGTTTATTGCAATATGGTCTACAAGCCCAGCCAGGTAATGGCAGTCTAGCTAGTCAATCAATTAAAAACCAGCTAATGACTAACTTGGACCTGTTAGAAACCAGTTACCATGCTCCCATCTTAATCTGGTTTAAGCTGGATTTGCCAGTATTCTCATGCAAGATGCACCTACTTTTAATGGAAACCTACAGCTCATATTCAATTAAGATTAACATCAGTATTCTTTTGACAGGGAAGAGACACCTCAAAGATAGAGCCGAACATGTTCCCCTGACATTTCCTCACAGGGGTCTATGGTTATGCAAATCATGCATTTCCCTTTCCCCTCTCGCTGTTTGATCAGGCCTGAACTCTGGAAGCAAATGTCAGCGACTTTCCTTCTGCATGAAAGAGGGTGACTTTCTAGTCTTGTTATGACAGATACACATAAGCCAACTTTTCCCCTGACACACCAGCTTAAAATAAAGGTTAGAATACAACATCTAAGGACTTTACAAATGGCGTAAAGCTTGTGTCTCAATCCCTGTAGAATATATATTAAACAATTAAACCTAATAAGAAAGATTTTCAATCTGACTATGGTTTTAGTACAATTATTGACTAAATGATGCAAGGCATCATGAAACGTAAAATGTGGTTAATTTCATAATTGCATGTTCTATGCAATTGTTTTGATAGAGAGAAACCTTATACATTTTGAGTTTCAGCATTAAATACAATAATCTGCTGTATGCAAAGTGACCTACATTTGATTTTTGACCATTTGAAAATTTGCACACGGAGCTGCATTGATCTCCATATCCCTGGTATTGAACTATATTGCTTTTTCAATTAGGAACTCTAATGAACAACATTATTAAATCCTGACAGTCTCCTAAAGTCTCGTGAAATTGGCTTTAGGAGTCATCACTACAAGCTTTTACTGTGGAAAATCAGACTGAGACTGTAATGTCCTTGAAATTGAGCAACACTCACATCAACATTCACACACCTTGAGCTTCACACGGCCACCCTAACAGGCCGGCTTTAAGGAAAGACAAACAATGTTAAACTATTAATAGAAAAGACCCTACAGCGAAATGCTGTGCACTGAGAACTGACAAACTGCTGAAAAACAGTGCAACAATCTGAGACAAACAGTTAGATATAGTTCACCCAAAAATGAACATTCTGGCATCATTTACTCACCCATATGATTTTTAACAATGCGTGGTGTTTTTGTTGTCCATACAATGAAATTCAGTGGCGTTTAATATTATTTTGGTCACCTTTGACATTTATTGTATGAACAGCTGAAGCATTCTTCAAAATGTCTTCTTTTTTGTTGTACAGAAGAATGCAAGTCATATGGTTTTAGGTGACGGGTGAGTAAATGATTTCATTTTCAATTTTGGGTGAACTATCCCTTTAAATCTAGTCAAAGATTCACATAATTAGATATGTTGGTAACACTTTACAATTAGGTTTCATTAGTTAACATTAGTTAATATGAACAATAACAATGAACAATATTCCCACAGCATTTATTAATCTCAGTTACTGTTAATCTCAACATTTTTAACTAACTAAGTTATATCTGCCTGCTAATAAATGCACTGTGAACTAACATGAGAGCGAACTTTTTCATTAAACTAACATTATCAAAAGTTGATCAATTCCGTAAAAACATTGCTTATTGCTAGCTCATGTTAGTTAATGCATTAGCTAATGTTAACAAATGAGACATTACAAATAAAACCCATTCATGATATTTTTAAAATGCTTTTAAAGGCATTTATTTGATTTGACTTTGAAAAGTTCAATGTAACTCTACAAATGAATTGCACTAAAATATAAAAAAATGTTAATTGACAGCCCTGTTGAATACAAATTTATCAAAATGAAGCAGTTACATCACTAAACAATACTAATTATTTAAGCAAACTTAAAAACCTTCAGCATGAAGGCTTATCTTTTATTGTCCGAACACATGATCTCAAATAAGAGTGACAGTTTGAAAAATGAGACATTTTGGCTTACGCTCTATGTATGTATTATCCTGGGCCTTCGATACGGGACGAGTTGAACCGTGAACCCTGAGACACTTTCATCAATGTCAACGTTCAAAATCACACCAGCCTAGGCTTGACAAACATCTTGCATCATGATCTTAGATACAGTCTCAACTTTAGCCTACAGGGTCAAACTGAGCTCTGACTGAACCCAGCAGACCTCAGTGTCCCAGATTACAGGTCACCCTGTCAAGCGTTTCCTACTTCTAACTGTAATGAGAGGAACCAGTTTGTGCAGATGTGAAGAAACAGTATCCTCAGATATATTCCTCTCATCAGCTAGCTCAGTCTGATCATTATGGCTGAGTTATTGAGCAGAATGAAATCAGACTGCCGAGCTGTGACTGTCACCACAGTATCAGTGAAGCTCTGGAAGATTTTTCAAAACGTATGACGTGTAGGAAACAACCGATTTGGTTCAAACCTTTGGTCATAGTTACACAAGACAGATCATGTGAGAGGGCCAAAAGAAATCTGTGTGCGTGTGCTTGCACAAAGGCATCTTTGTGATCGTGTATGTGTGTGTGTGTTTGTGTCAATGTTGGGACCTCAGAAAGCGAATGAGACTGTGCTCAGATGCAGATCATTCTGTTCTGCATTTCAAAACACAACTTTTCCTCCAAATTCAATCGGATTAATGTGGATTCAGAAGTGTGAACAGGCTCAAAACACCTCAGAAGACCCTTTGAACCAAAGACTTGAGGACATCTGGAGCAAAACCAAGAAAATCATCCACTTCAGACAGAGAGCAAACTTAAATGGTTAGTTCAGCCAAAAACTAAAGTGCTGTCACACTTACCTGTATGACTTTCCTTCTTCTGTGGAAAACAAAAGAAGATATTTAAAAACTTGTCCACTTTATTGTCCATATAGTGAAAGTTGTTTTTATTTTCAAAATTCCTTCATTTGTGATTTCCACAGAAGAAAGTCATTCAGGTTTGAAACAACATTAGGGGGGAGGAAATGATGACAGAATTGTTTGGGCAAATTATTCAATTCCTTTAAAGGAGCCACACCATAATTCTTCTATGTTTTTTATGCATTCTTAATCAACTTACTTTTTGTGCCAAAAATAGTGAAGAATTAGTTTTTCACACCCATTTTCCTCCCTCTTTCTTTACTTTAGAAATAAACAGGTCTTTTTTTTTTTGCAGTTGTGCCTTTAAGACTTATTTTTAAACACCCTCGCATGTGAAATGAGGCCATTTGATATACTATCAATAGATAAAACGGATGATGAAATTTTGACTTGTGTATATATTCTATGATAAGATTGCAGCAATTAGCAAATGACAACAATCCAAACAATTCCAAATGGACACAATCAACTTCTGCCCTCAAGAAGCTGTTTCACTTGAACATACATCACAACACAGAAAAAAAGATGATCACAATTTCCAGTTCATTCCATAAAAACAACAGACTGATTTGGAGTAATGAGTCTGTTTTACAGATCATTGATCGGTTAATGACCTCTTGTAACCTTATCAACAACAACATAAATGTCATGACAAGCAGATGCCAAAACTGCAGTGACTCACCACATTTCACACACACACACACACACACACACACACACACACACACGAAGCACAAGCACTATTCATGCAGATGCAAGATGGGAACAGGTTTCTTTGGAAATTTAAATGGAATCATTTGGAAAGGACTTTAGATGTTCCAAGAAAGATGGGTTTGATGCAAATATTTTGCCGTCTTTTTTCTGTTCATAGTCTACTTTACTGACATCTGCTCGAGGTGAGCAGTTTTGCCAGGTTGTCTGGTAGTCGGTCAGGATTTTCTGCTTTATTCCAGGGGTGTTCACTCAAGTATTCAGATCCTATAACTGCCAAATTCATTTTCACAGACACATTTGACCCACAACTACCTAAATCTATTCCCATAATGTAGCTCTTCACAGCTCTTCTCTCACCCAGATCTGGAAAAACAGCTCCACACCTGAGACGGGGCCCCTGATGTGGCTCTCCATGCATCCAGCACATAAAAACAATTTCCCTCCCCTCCTGTTTTACACGCTTCCATTGTCTACAAGAGGAAAGCCATCTCTCATGATATCCCATGAGACTCTAGTGTGATCTTAAAACATCACATGAGAAAATTTCCCACAACTACTAAACTTTCCCTTCAGCAAACAGTCTGTACAGAATCACTGAATACTGTACTGATCAAAATTATGGAATAATAAATGTGAAAAACCTAAAATACAAACAAATACATTTTACAAACATTTCTGAGTATATACAGTAGACAGTTGTATTTATATAATTGACACTACTGTACTGTACTGGGTTTTTGAAAGAAGTCTCTTATGCTCACCAAGGCTTCATTTGTTTGATCAAAAATACAGTAATATTAAGAAATATTATTACAATTAAAAATAACAGTTTTCTGTTTGAATATATTTTAAAATTAAATTTATTCCTGTGATGCAAAGTTGAATTTTCAGCATCATTACTCAGTCTTCAGTGTCACATGATCCTTAAAAAAATCATTCTAATATACTGATTTGCTGCTCAAGAAATATTTATTATTATTATCAAAGTTGAAAACAGTTGTGCTGCTAAATATTATAGCATTTATTTGAAAAAGAAATTATTGTAAATGTATTTACTGTCAGTTTGATCAACTTAATGTGTCCTTGCTCAACAACAGTGCTTCTTTAAAACAAAAAAAACAAACAAAAAAAGACCTCAGGCTTTTGAACAGTAGTGTGTATTATATTATTTAAAATATTTACGCAATATTTTGCAACAATTGTTAATAAATAACAATTATTAAAAGCACAAATTAAAATGTAGTGGCAGAGAAATACACCAAATCAAACAAATATTCATAATTTAAGCCAAGTGTTTTGAATATTTTGAGGTCAAAAGAACATAGAAGTGTGGATGTATAAATAGTCCTAACCTGCAAAATGATTCCTCCATATAATATCAGCGATTGTCATTGGTGGGCCAGCAGCAGGGTGATGTTTACCTTTGTCATGGTTTGTCCCAATCATGTCCATTAAGGAATTCTCCAAAGTTTGCAAGTTGAATGGGTCAAAGGGGCGATTCCTTTCCTGAAAGACAGAAGGACTGGGTCAAAAGTCAGAAGTTAAAGATGAGTCACTCCATCACCATTTCAAATTAGCATCAGTCCTGAGGTTAGGGCCAAGTTCAGACTTAAACAAACTAGATGCCAGAAATGGTTTTGAATGTCTTCTACATGTTTTCACTCTTCAGTAGCATTTTTATGAACATATTCAAGTGTTGAACAGCAACATTCTACACCTCTGTAGCTTATTTTGACCAGGAACCATCCAAATAGACAATACGAAACTACCCGACTGATATGTAAAGTGAACAAACACAGTTTTTGTTTGTTTATACATGTCATTTATGGGTGGGTAAATCTGAAATCATCTATACCGCCAAAAAACAACAACAAATAAAATTAAAAAAACAGGCTGGTGTAAAACAACTCAACAATTCAAACCCAGTTCATGACGGTGTTGTTACTGTCAACTAAAACTATTAAAAATCCTTTTTGTTAACTGAAATAAAGATCAAATAAAATTACATTTAAATCTAATATTAAGATAACAGGTTTAAAAATTGAAATTGAAATTGAAAATGATAAATGTCGCTTTGGCTACTAATCACTGAAGTTCTAAAATGACAGAAATGGAAATAAGGTTAATTAGAAATAGTAAAACAAACTAACTAACTAAATAAATAAATAACAAAAGCACATAATAAAATTATTAATGCTTCTTCTCTTCAGTTCACTCATTTTCTACAGGGTTCAGGTCAGAGGACTGGAATGGCCAGCAGAAGCTTGGTTTTGTACTCAGTGACCCATTTTTGTGTTGTTTTGAGGTTTGTGTTTGGATTATTGTCCGGTTGGAAGATCCAAACATGGCCCATTATAAGATTTCCAACAGATGATTTTTTTTATTTGTTGGTATTTGATAGAATCCATGATGCCATGTTTCTAAACAAGCTGTCCAGGACCTCCAGCAGAAATATAGGCCCACAACATCAAAAATACAGCAGTATATTTCATTGTACACATGGGGTACTTTTTATCCCTGTGTTCACCAAACCCATCTTGAGTGTTTGCTGCTAAAAAGCTCATTTTTTAGTTTCATCTGACCATAGAAGCCAGTCCCATTTGAAGTTCCAGTCGTGTCTGATAACTGAATATGCTGGAGTTTGTTTCTGGATGAGCGAGGAGAAGTTTTCTTGAAACCCTCCCAAACAACATGTGGTGATGTAGGTGCTGTTTGACAATTTGTTTTTAAAGTTTGTCTGACCCCGAGACTCAACTATTTTCTGCCACTCAAACTCTCCTTCTCACCGTGCATTAGGACGATATAGACACACGTCCTCTTCCAGGCAGTTTCGTAACATTTTATGTTGATTGGAAATTCTTAATTATTGCCCTGATGGTGGAAATGGGAATTTTCACTGCTCTAGCTCTTTTCTTAAAGCCACTTCACTAATTTGTGAAGCTCAATTATCTTTTGCTGCACATCAGAAATATATTCTTTGTTTTTTCTCATTGTGATGGATGATTAAGGGCATTTGGGCTTTGTTTTCCCTCCTATTTATATTTCTGTGAAACAGGAAGCCATGGCTGGATAATTTCATGTTCATAATCACCCTGGATTGCTCAAAATTGTGAATATGAATGGGAATATACTTCAGAGATATTTTACTCATAAGAATTTCTAGAGATGCCAATAACTGTGTCCAACGTGTATCTGAGAAAAACATTTATTAGGATTAACAATGCAGATTAATTTTCACAGCCTTCTTTGATCATATTTACCAAGGGTGCCGATATTTTTGGCCATGACTGTATATATATATTAATTCACTTTTCACTTCAGTTTTGTTGTAGTCATTGTCACTTAATTTCATGCTTGAAATTAAGTGACCATGACTACAACAAAACTGAAGTGAAAAGGGAATTAATTCTTCCTCGAAAGTGCTCACTTTAGGTACTTTTTGTATTGTGTACAGTTTCCAGTTGGGTTGTATTGTTTCTTATTATTTTCATTGTCTCTTATTGCTCATTTTCTAATATTTATTGTCTTTTTATTATATTGTTTCAATGCTCTTCTACCCCATCTTTTCAAGAGAAAAAATTTCACTGTACTGAAGTACAGATGACAATGATCTTGAATCTTTATAAAAGCAAGATCAAGAGCAAGAAGCAAAAGCAATCTTTATAAAAGTTCCAGATGGAACTGATGAGTTTGGTCAGCTTTTGCCATTTTTTGGTCAGACTGAACAGGCTGTCAGTTTGTAGCAAATATTTATATTCACAATATGTGAACACACATAAAAAATAAAAAATAAAAATCACTCAGGGCAACAACATTATCTATTTTTTGATCAGAAGCACTATGAATTTCAAACTCGTGCTGTGCCACATGACTGCTAGTCATCATCTCTACCTCAGTGTTTCTCCTGCCCTCTCACTATCAAACACTAATCAGGTGAGATGACTGCATGCAATCAAACAAGTTAAAAACAATGAGCAAAAGAATAAAGGAAAAGTGACAGAGAGAGTGAGCCGGTGCAAGTGTGTGGATGAATACGGCAGTGGGCAGAGGCCAACTGAGGGAAGCACATTGTTTGCACATCGAGCCCATTGTCACGCAACTGGCTGAGCATTCAAAAAGCGATATTTCCCCTCTCAGGTTCCAGATAAAAATCTGCCCACTTTGTGAAAATCATGAGCAATCAAAACGCTGAGCTCTTCACTTCAGTCACTATCAGACACGAGCCACACATATTTCAGCATTAAACAACACACACACATGCCAAATCTTGCCTGTTTGCATACCTTATATATTTTACCTACTAAACTAAAAACTACATATGTTCCTAAAAATGTGGTCTGTCAAATATTTTAAATTTGTGATTGGTTATATTTTTTAGTTTGCATTAACTCCAACGGAAATGCCCTTGATTTGTTTTTAATGAGGGTATTGTATGCGTCGCAGACGTTCACATAATGATGACAAAACCGATCTATAATATCAGGAAACTGACAGCATTGTGGGCAAAAGTGCATGACATCAGACTTAAAATAACACTTTTCATGTGAAAAACATTAGCGGTCAGCTAATATGTGTTTTTCAATGGCCGAGGTTGAGTGGAATTGTCATATTTGTGTTGCAATTTAATTAAGAACACCAAGGTGTACATCCAAACAAATCAGTACACAAAATTGACAAAATTCAATTCGAATATTTGAAAGCAGAAATTATGCATTTTTAAGAAGGTGAATCTCACATGCTCAAAGCCAGTTTTAGTGAGACAAAATCAAGTCTTTCATAGGCAAAAGCTGCATTCTAAAAATAAATGCAAATAAAATTTTTACTCTTTTAATTGCTTCTCATGCTCAGTATTTTTTTTAGAAATCTTTCAGTTCACTTAGTTTCATTAACAAAGTGCAATTTAAACAAACTCTTTATCTGTGAGCATGACTCATCAAAAAAATTAAATAAATAAAAAGTAAAAAAAAAAAATTCCTAAGCATAATAATTCCTGCCAATTGTGTAAAAACATTCAAACAGCAGAATCCGACAATGCTTAAACAATCGTAAGAATTAAGAAATTTGCTTTGTTGAAACAAAAATATCAATGTCCTCTATCTGAGAATATCACTTGTCAACAGTATGCAATAATGTTTCGGTTCATGACAGCCAGAGCAGGCCCCGCCCCCTCACCCAACGAGCACCAATCAGATTGGAGTGGTGTTCCCTTTAAACGCCCCAAATGAGCTGCAGGAGAACCTCTGATGGGAATTTGAACCCTTCCACCTTACAATGACATTTATAGAAACAGCTGGAAAATAATCCAAAACAACTCTACTTTACAGTCAGAGAAACATAAGAGATATCAGAATAACAGGTATTTCTGTGAATTAAGTATATATAAAGTTTTGAATCTCATCTGTAGAGATTTGGTCACACAGTCATATCCTTCAATACATAAAAATAAACAAAAATAAAATGATACTCATGTGAAAATTACAGTGTTTTATTTTGAATATATTACATAGAACTGTTTTTGATGTATTATTATAACGTAACATGTCTATAAATTATGTTTTATGATAAATTATGTCTATAAATTGTTTTATGACCAGTATGATACATTATGTAAATTCAAATGTCTGTTTTACAATTATAGGCTAAATAAAAAATACCAATAAAAATGTTATTCCTAATTATATGTTTCTGACTTTTATGTATAAACAATGCATTATGTTTTATTACATATATATTATGTATAACTGTTTTCGATGTATAATTATAATGTAGCATGCCTATAAATTACATTTTATGATCAATTACGTCTATAAATATTTTATGACCATTATAATACATTATGTATAAACACAGATGTCTGTATTTTATGGATGCTTTGATGCATTATCATCACTATATTCACAAAGTTCTATAACAATTATAGGCTGTATATAAAAATATAAATAAAAATGTTTTCCTAATTCTACGCGTTTCTGACTTTTATGTACAAACAATGTATGAACGACGAATCTCACCTGAAATGGCAGCATGTTGTTGCTGTTGTCGGTTCTGAAGGGCTCCGGAGGCTCGGAGATCATCCAGGGTTTCTGCAGGGCTCCTGGTCTCTGGTATTTCGGGGGTGCGATGACATTGCTCGGGAAGGGCTTCTTCGTCGGGGAGATGGGGTTGAGCGGAGACGGGACGCCGAGCCCGAGCGCTCTCCGCGGGTCTCTGCCGCTCCAGGGGTTCGCCGCGGAGCTCCACACCGCGTTCTGATGGTTATTCCAGGCGGACGAGGAAGCGGACGACGCGGACACTTTATTGATGAGCGTCTGGTGGCTGTAGGGGTTCCTCTGGTTCACACTCATCGGAGACCTTCTCATCTGCGGGGAAAAATTACCTCCGAACACCGGGTTGACGTGATGGGGAAAGTTTTGAAAAAGCATCGTTCCGTTTACCGACGGAATCCCTTGGAAAAAGCCTTCGTCTACGGCGTTGGTGGACCAAGTGCTGCCGAACGACGGCGAGAGAGAGGAATCCTGAGGGAAACCCAAACCCGGTAACACCGGAGACTCCATGGCGACCCGCTCGTTGTGACCGACGTGGTTCTGCTCGTCCAGGACCGGAGGCTCGGAGGGGGTCGGGGTGGATGGAGGCTCTGTATTTGACGGCTCTTGGTGCTGGTGAGGCTGAGCTTTGCTTTTGTCCATCAGTAAATCATCCTGCATGTTTTGAGCTGAAACACAGATGATCAGTTATTATTGATCACAGCGATCGGGCCGGGGTTTTTATTATTAATGAGCCCCTGATCAGCCATGAAGCTATCAGGATCTGTCTGTACTCCGGTTTTACCCCCCTCGCAACACGAATAAAGGAGAGAAAAGCTCGGAGGTCACCGATATTCACCAATTTTCGCCACGTCTCGTTTTTCTCTCACCGGAACTCCAGACAGAAATGAGAAACTGATTCTTGTTCCTGTTTTTTTTTTTTTCTTTTTTTTTTTTCACAAGCCCCGCCCCTCAATTTGCATACGTCAATAAATACAGCTGCGTCCTTCAGCAAGGTTAAAAGAGACACGCATAAAAAAATGGGGAAAAGAGGTTTGCATGGTTTACTTTTAAGCGTGTACAGTGATTTGTTTTACAGTCATCGTAAGACTTCGCGAAGTTGGCTTTTGAATGACAGCTGCTTAGCCAAATACAAACGTGCAAAAAGTTTCTCTGCAGTTTTGCAACACTACTGCAGCTAATAATAGGTCTAACTAATTTTGTTGATTCAGTGCATTACAGAATGCATGCTGATATTACATGTGACTTCATCCCTATACAATATAATGTGCAATACCTTTTGTGCGTTGGTACTGTGTCAAACGATAGTTTGTTGTGTATTTATGATGTCTACATGTTTATTCTTACAAATGTATCGTAATATATGTTGTGCAAATTATTATGCATCTTATCTATTTTTGTGTATTCATACAATCAGTAAAGTACATATCTAGGAAGAAAGAACATGTACAGTTCTAAGCACAAGTTTGTAAACTATGTGTTCAGACATTTTGACTCGGATGGTGTACAACAGACCAAGGCACAGCTCAGCAACTAGGTTATATTTGCTGCAGGATCTTGGGTTACACCCAGCAATGCTGCACAAAACATCTACGCAACAGAAATCCCTAAAGCTTTTTATTTATTTTTTTTCACTTCATGGCTTTTAGTCACTTAATATTTAGACATATCCGAGACACATCTCTATTTTGCACGCTTTAGGAATTATGTCTCATGTATTGTTTACCAATTTTGTGAAGAGTTAGCCAACCATTTCTTATGCAAAAAAGATCGAGCTAAAAGATGTTTTAACCATATGGAAAAAAGTATCTACATCAATTTCTACATACCTGGGTTTCTACGATGCCAAATATATATTCCCATGAAAAACAGGCCGAGAATGCGACAGTTTCAGCGAGCCTGATGGATTTATGAACTCAACCTTTAATCAAATTTTAATCAGAATAGACGATCGTAACAAGATGAAGAGCGTTTCTGCCAAATATTCCGTCCGTTAATCCTCGTTTTGCTGCATTAGAGCTGCATATTCAAGGTCATTATAGAAATCATCACTTCACAGCACGCGTTGACCATCTAAAAGACAGTAAATAATATTGCTTTATACCGGCACAACACATGCATGTATATTATAATGCACTTATTAAATGCACCGGGTTATTGGAAAGGGAAAGAAATCAAATCCAACACTTTAATCCGCCGCTCACAACTCAGAATAGCTATTACTATTAAACACAGATAACATGCATCTGATGGGTTGACTCTTTTCCCTTCCTTTCTTTCCCCCCCCGCTGTACATGAATCAGACTTTACCTTATCGTTCACCTTTTGGGATTCTGTAAATAAGGCTATTTCTGTTTGTCTCGCCTGGGTTTTGATATGACAGATGAGCTGCCCTTCTGCAGTCGCCTCAACAGCTGATTGACTGCGGCGCATGGCTGATGCACTGAGGGATTGTGGGAATTGTAGTTTTTCTGTCAATACAGCCATCAAACGCACTATATGACATGTTGCAAAGCTTATAATATAACATGCAAATCACAGTTTAACCCTTTAGGATACAGTCCCAATATATTATGGTCCAGATGGTTTGGCCTTTAAATTGGCTACTAAATATTAAAGACACAATTTTTAAAGAAAACATGATTTTATTTAGCAAAGCACCCTTATGATAGAAGAAATACTACCTGACATAACAGAACTTCGATATGCAACAAAACAATATGATATAGGAGGATGCGCAGTGATATGATGAACAGGTTTTGCATCATATTTTTTGATATATTGTGGATTTTAACATGCTGGAACTCTGCACTGAACAACAAGAAGCCAGGACAAGACCTATCCATTTTATAACCCAATATAAAGCCAGGTAGTGACAATGTTTAAATGCACAACAAAATGACCTTTAATTGATGAAAGAATACAGTTTTAGGCATTCATATGACTTAGGCATAGGCTAATTGGTATATAAGATTGTACTATATCAAATATCAAGATAATCTCAAAATAAATCTGCAAATCTGCTACATGGCTCCAGATTCACTGCTCCTGCCATAAAGGAAATTAATTTATGAAATAATTAACTTAAATTAGCTCTAAGATATCTATTCATTGACTAATACTAATAAATAAGTTAATATGAAATACAGAAAATATTATAAAATGCAAAAAGTGATTGAAATTGACCAACGTGGGTCACATTTGGGGCATTTTCCTATAGAAGAATAGTAGAGTTAATTTTACAGAGAATAGCAGAAGATGCATGTCACTTCAGGTCTCATATGTAGCAATGAACACAATAAAAGAAAAATCAACAAAAGAAAGGATCAAATCATAACACATCAGCAATAAACAAACACCATATAATTACCTAACCATATGCCATATGAAAAGGGAAATGAATGAAGCCCTCACTCATGTTATTATTATTTCCTGGATGCTCTGCCATGTTCAATAAAATATGCATTCTAATCATTTATAAATTGTACTGGAATATGTTGACTCTCCTTACCACAATACGAGGTATTCTGAAGCCAAATATGTATCTTCATGTTGCTCCAGCAGGCGTAGTCCCTCTTGCTCTAGGCTGCCTGCCTCTGCGAGAACATAAATTTTTATATTTTTGGCTACATGACATGAAGACTACACGTCCCATGGTGCATCTGTGCTCTCGCGCGAGTCAAGTTAATGCTCGCGCAGGCGCGTTGTTGCGTCCGCTCGCGTTTTCTCACGCGCAGTCAATGGAGTCGCTGCGTGTTTCTGGAATTACTGACATTTATGAATATTCATTAATAGATCGGTTTATAATAATCAATCTCAATGGTTTATAGTCAGATTTCAGCCGTTGTTTAATAACAGTAAGACGCTCGTACGCGTGTTTAGCACGGCGTTAAGATTCCCTGCGGCCTGACGATTTAATCTCTATTATTAAAATATTGCCATAATTTAGTTTTCAGTCATTAATTAAGTGCGTGGACTCATGTAAATATGGCAGAAGAGGGAGCGGTTGTGATGCAGCAGATTGTGGACAGGTGAGTGAAAGAAATGCAATGTAAACAAACAAACAAACGGCTAATGTCAGCTAACGTTACACATCAACCTGTCAGTAAAGAGGCATTTGTGGACTTTTATGTAGTTAGAAATATTCTTAAACGTATATAAATATCCTTAAAGAACAATTAGAGCAGCTAATGAGTGATTGTTTGCAGGTTTAGAGCGTTTCTGCTCTTACATAGAGATGCTAAGTCTGTTACTTACATGATGTGACGTCTTTGGCAAGGGGGCGTGACCTTCATTTGGCCTTTAATTTTGTTTTGATTCAGTCTTGCTCCTTTGATGATATACTTTTTAGATCTTTAAGGTCGTTTATGTTTAACAGCTCCTGTTCTAAAGATCCATCTGTTTTTTTTAACGTCTGATAACACACTGATTTGTGTCTGGAAACCGATGTACAGAACTGACACAATTTTAGTAAATAACCATTAGTCTTCAACAACAGAATATGCAGTATTGATCTTATCATGTGTCATGAGAGTGCATATGTTACTGGCTTTATCAAGTTTACATGGTCAATACAAGAGTTAAAAAACAGTCAGTTTTAAGACTTCATACTATGAACATTAACATTTTTGTTTGTTTTACAAACTGTGTAACAAATTGAAGTTATTTATTGTGCAAATCAACGCCATGACAGCTTAACTCGTATTGACCCCAGAATATTCCTTTAGTAGAACAGCTTAAGTCATAAGAGGCTTGATTGCCTGTTTGATCGGACTTGCACACCTGCTCAGGTCAGTGGATGATTTGGGAAAGATTCATTGGGGGGAAAAAAAAACTCTTTGCCACATGACTTGGTCTTAAGTATTATGAGCTTTTACTTTTAATGAACCCGGCAAAAAGGACAGTGTGTCCTGGAGAAGTTTATAATGACACTGTTGTTGTGGTCAGTTTTTTCAGATTGACCCTCAGGGGTCATAAATAAACAGCACTATCAAATATTCCATGTAATTGCAGATTTTCTATATATAGGAGCATTTTTTGGTAAATGACATGGACAAGTTCTCATTTCAGCAATTATTCATTGGGTCACTGCGTTGGAGTCGAGCTGTTCGGTGTCCTGACCTTGTCCATGTTTTTCCACGCAGGCTGTCCTGTTTGCCAGAGGGCTAGCACTTGCAAAATAAACTAGACTGCACTGGCCTGCTGATGGGACACAATTGAGCGGATCTGTCCTTCCGGTCAAAAAAAAAACTGCTAAACTTTCATATGTTAGTATATATACATTACCATACAAAAGGTTTTTTTTTGGAAAGAAATTAATACTTTTATTCAGCATGGAAGTATTAAATTAATCTAAAACAACAGTAAAAATATTTAAGTTACAAGATTTCTACTTAAAATCAATGCTGTTCTTTTGACATTTTTATTTATTAAAGAATCCTAAAAAAATATGTAATAAAAATATCATGCTTTTTTTTTTTTGAGGAAAAAAACAAAACAAATGTCATTGAATCACAGTTTAATAACTGTAGTTTTACCTGCAAAATATTGCATAAATATTGTAAATAAAATATAATATTTTATATAATGTTATAAATATAATATACACTACACAGTTTTATAAGACATTAATATTTTTATTTAGCAGCGATTTAGTACATTGATCAAAATTGACAGTAAAGACACTTACAATCATTTCTGTTTCAAATAAATGCTGTTCTTTTGATTTATGATGTCCTTAATCAAATAACTTTGAATAGAAATGTAGCATGGTTTTCAACATTTATATGAATAAAAATGTTTCTTGAGCAGCAAATCAACATATTAGAATTATTCCTGAAGGATCAAGTGACATTGAAGACTGGAGTAATGATGCTGAAAATTCAGCTTTGTATCACAGAAATGAATTTCATTTTAAAATATATATTCCAATAAAAAGCCATTATTTTAAATTGCAATAATATTTCACAATATTGCAGTTTTGGCTGTGTTTTTGATCTAATAAATGCAGTTTTGCTATGAAAAATCTCAGCGACCCCAATCTTTTGAACGATAATAAATTTGAACTTGTTGTCTCCTCATACCTGTGTTTACATCTGAGGAAATAGGAGTGTAGAGGAAAGTCCTGGACTAGCTGGTGTTGGTAAAGTGGTTTATTGGCACATTGGGCGGTTTGTAGACATATCTGTGTCAGTTGTCATGGTGAAAGCTCTCATCTCCCTCAAATGGATCCTGCATCCTTCTCTAATGTCCGTCACTGAGGCAACAACCTTCACAGGTCTGCGTGGAAGCAGATAGCCGTATGCCAGCGCGCAGCTCTATCAGACTCCAACACACGGCCTTATCGAGGCCTGCCACCCGCAGCTGCTCTCTCTGCAATGCAGCTCTTCGTCGCTTGAAAAGACAGGGTCATGCTTAAATCCTGTCTGACCTTTACGTGGCAGACACTCTATCACCCTCTTTTGTTCTCATCGGTATTCAGAAAGCCGGCTCCATTTATTTTGGCTGATTTTAAACCTCACTTTCTCAGCCTTATTGTTTTTCCCATCCAGCTTTGATGTGTTTCCACATCATCATGGCTAAAACAGGCTGTCTTTTCAAATGTGTGTCTGAGTCATGTTTGAAAAGTGTTTGGAAATAATCAACCATCATTTGGACCTTTGGTGTTATGTTCTGTTTGAAAGTCAATAAAATGCAGTTTTGCATGGTGCCTATGCTAATTGCTATGGAAGCCCATTTCTAACATGAAAAAAAGGGTAGGCTAATTGCGACTTTTTATCGCAAGTCTGAGAAAAAAGTCAGAACTGCGAAATATAAACACAATTCTGTCAATTCTGAGTTTATAACCTGCTTTTTGGACTCTTTTTCCCTCAGAATTTGGAGTTTACGTCTCGTAAATCAGACTTTTTTTCTCTGGATTACAAGTTTGCATCTCACAGTCTTGTTTTTTTCTGCCTTGAAATAAAAAAAAAATTAGAAACTGCGACTATTTGTCTCCCAATTGTGACTTTTTTCCTTGTAATTGTGAGTTTATATCTTGCAGTTCTGACTTTTTTTCTCTGAAAAAAAGGACATTTTTTCAGAGAAAAACTATTTTTCTTGTAGTTTTTTTTTAAAAGATATATTCATGGACTTTTTTTATTATTATTTGTTTTAACCTTTACTTAAGCAAATAACCATGAGACTGGATTCGAACTCGAGTCACTGCGCGCAGTTGTGCTGTTTGTAACCACGAGGCTATTAACGAAGTCTTTAGATTTTGCAGTTAAGTCTGAACTTTGAGATGTAAACTCAAAATTGCATGTGGAAACTGGCTTTCATAAATTGCTAATTTTCCACTACATTTTAACGTTTTCTGAAGAAAATGCATTTTTTAACAGGAAATGGTTGTCAGGATGTCAAATATAAATGTAGTTTTAAGTAACTATAGCTGTTCAGTCAAAATGTGACTTATTGTTGCACTAAAACAGACATATAGATTTTTCCGAAACGCTGGTAATTCTATGTGGTCTGTGAATTTGTGTTCCCCCTGGCTTTATACGTTTGCTGGTGAAACGTGATCTTGTGGATGGGTCTTGTGACTCTGACTACAGGGGAGAGAGTGAGAGTGAGTGTGTGTGTTTATGGATCAGCAGTGGGCCACATCTGACCCCTCCTCAAGAACAAATATAGACCACAAGTTCAAGATGACTGGCATTACTGGAAAACAGTGACTGAAGTTACAAGAACTGTAATGTAGCTGGTGCTCGACCGGTGCACCAACTGTAAACTAGTCACAATCTAGGCAGGTGAATAAAGTTGAGCAGCAGTTGTCTTTTAGTATCATTGATATACTTTTATAGGTTTTTATTTATTTATTTGTTTAGTTTTTTTCCGTTTTCATTGTAATTTTAGCTCCTTTTTTTATTTTATTTTATTTTTACAGATTTTGTTACAGGTTTTTGTCATTTCAATAATTTTTTACTTTTTTTTTTTTTTAATTAACTGTCCCCTTTGTGGGACACCTAAGTTGACTTCACTATTTTACAATTAAATCCTAATCTAATCATGACAAACTATATATCGTTGGAAAGGTCTAAGACTCCTAAATAGATATTTTACCCCTTTTTTGTTAAAAAATTATGTAGGAAAAGTAATAGATTAATTTATGACAAGAGTGGACCTGAAACATCTACATCATAACAGGAGTTCTGACCTTTGTCACCTTTGCCTTTTTCTCTATTACGCTTTAGAAATCATAAGAAATTATATATCAGTTGAAAACTTAAAATCTCAAAATTCATCCTTTTGAAACCCATTTTAAAATCAGACATGGAAATGGTACATCAAAATCATGTTACAAAATGTTTTTATTCATGAATTCTAAAAATTTAAGTTTGGATAGTGCACTTTAATGTCTATGTTCAAAACTGTGAGTGACAGTTAAGGGGTTAAATATAGTTCTTTATAAATTTTTGTTTTAGTTATTTTAGTACTTCAAGTTAAACTAAAAGAAAGGAGAAAACTAGCTGGTATAGCTGAAATAATTGTTAACTGAAATAAAATAAATAACTTAAAATTATTGTATTTCAAGTATCAACTTTAATGTTTTTAGTTTTAAATTTGGTGACCATTATAACACTTTGGTGATGGTAACATAATAACGATAATACACTTTATTTGTTATAAGGTCCATTAAGTTCCATTAAAAATGGACTTATCATTACTGGTATTAATAATAATATTATTAATAATAATATTGTTTTTTATTTTAATAATTAATTGGAAGTTAAGGCAGATATTTTAATATTTAAAAGTACGTTTTATTTAAAATATTACTTTTCATTTAAAATATAATATTTTTTTTACCCTGTGCATTATTTAGGCTATCAGGGAAATGCTTCCATGTTCAGTATGAATATATTATTGTTTAAGGTTTACATTAATCATTATAGTAACTGGTATATGATATGAATAAAAATGCAATTCAATGGCTAATAGCAGTTATTTATACGTCACTTTATTGCCAGACAAAATGTCGTAATCGTGGCAGCTCTATTTGTGTCAGTATAGTAGAAACGTCTGGGTTCCTCTGATGCTCGACAACTACTTTCACTCACTGACTGTTGGCTGGAAGATCATTGAAGTTCCCACAGTCACGTGACCACAGCCGAATGAATAAACTCATTGTGCCGAGATTTTAAAGCCTCTTTAAATGCAGTCTGACCTGTGTAGCAATGAGAACATGCAGGAGAGTTTGTCATTGTAACACTTGACAAACACTGTTGGTGTTCTTTTCAATGCTTTAATATTATTATTGAGGTTTGTTAAGGAGTTTACTCAGTGTTTAACTGTCGATGTTTAATGCTTCCACATTATCTGGCCAAGAGGAAGCATCTAAACTTTCACAGACTTATTCCTGTTTTTAAAGCAACATCAGTCGACAGTAGCAAAATGAGCCACTTTCTTCATGAAAACTCATCCTGTGTGAAATAGGAGCTGATGTTATGACTCTAGAGTTCAGGATATTTAAACTATTATCAGGGTTATCAGTTCCAGAGACCCCCCTCGATGTTGTATAGATTGTCTTTCTGTGTCATGTAACCGGCTCTTAACATGTAAAGAAAGGTGAGCGGTATCGACTTTCTGACCTCCTGATGGTGTCTCATAGACACTAGAGCTATATTCTGCAAGAACTCAAGCAGTAATGTGAATCTAGAGGTGGAGAATCTAAGAGGGATTTGTTCCTGGAATATGATTTATTGGGAAATGGTCCGGTATATTGGAGATATTTTAAGCATCATATATTATCACAAACAGTGCTGAAGAGTAATTCTGTCAGGTTTGCACGTGTGGAGATAAGGTGCTGTAATAAGCACATGTTTATATAGTAAAAATGACCAGAAGTCAGCACTCCTGAAGAACAAGGTTTATGATCTAGTTTGCATGGCTGCAAAATATTATGGCTGGGAATTTTTAAATGCCTTCTCGGATTCAAATCTGTATAATTTAATTTTGAGTTAGAGAAACATGAACTTGCAAACAAGAAAACTACCCTGCATTATAAGGGGAGAAGGTCCACTCATATAAAAATGAAAATTTCTTGTCATTTATTTATTTTTTGTTATTTATGTAGTTTATCTAAATTGTTATTATTGTTTATTATGAATTTTAATTTTTAGAATCATTTTTCTCCCACAATGCAAAAATCTTTTCATCAGTATCCTTATTTGTAAAGCTTGCATTATAAGGGGAGATACTCCATTCTTAAAAAAATTATGGGAATAATTTATTATTGATAATAAGTAGTTTATTTATTTGTATAGTTCATGTTAAAATGTTAAATAAATTTAAAAGTGCTATTAGTATATATTTTATTTGTGGTTTAAAGCACAATTGTTAATAAAAGAGTTGTGATGTATCCGAGAATCATTATTCTCCCACAAAACAGGCAAAAATCTCATCATGCTATCACGTTTCATACCTTGTGTGAATTTTACTGCGGTTAATATAGCCTGTAGTTTGAAACTTTACCCCCGTTGAGTGAAGGCAAACAAGCCTAAATCAGATTGTGTTTCACAGCACAATTTGTTTTACCTTGTTTATTGGCTGATAATCGTGTTGTCTGACCTTTCACGGTGAACCTTAATGAACACAGCTCTTAGTGTGTAAATCCATGTTATGCGAGTGTGCTTGAGTGAGGGGCGACGGTGAGGTGTCTTGGGTTTCGAGGGGGTGATTGTGTTTCTGATGGTTGTCATGATGGAGGCAGAGTTACAGGAACAGGAGAAGTAGGTTCTTAAGGAACATGGAGAAGCATCTTTGTCCGTCCGTAGTACTGATCTTCTGAAGATCTCCGATCATTTTGTCACTCTTTATATTGCTTCTGGTCTTTTGTTCATCATCTATGAGAGAATTCATCCAGACACAATCTTTAAAAATTTTCTGGTTCTGTAATTTGTCATTCCCAAAACTGGTACACATTTTCCACCTTTTTTTTGTTTTGTAACTTAATATTTTGTGCTTTTGTGCAATAGTTCACCTCGAAATTAAAAATGAGCTGAAAATTTACTCTCCTTCAGGACATCTATGATATAGATGAGTTTGAACAGGTTTGAAGATCACTTGCTCTCCAATGGATCCTCTGCAGTGAATGGGTGCCGTCAGAATGAGAGTCCAAACAGCTGATTAAAAACATCACAATAATCCACAATTAGTCCATTCCAGCCCTTCGATTAACATCTTGTGAAGCAAAAACTTGTTTGTAATAAATTTATCATTAATTATCAAATTATTCAACTGTTCAATTATTCAAAACACACTCATCTATGTCTTGAACTATTCTCTTAATGCAGTTGTGCTTTCACCTACCAATAAGCTTCATTTAACCATTTTACCAAGTTTAAATCAGTATTTTTTCCCCTCAAAAATAGCACCAAAAGTTATTTTTGTACATTAAACGGAGATATTATTTAAATTGAGATTGTATTAAGTCAGACTAATTGAAATAAACCTGGCTTATTTGGTAAACTTGTTTTATGAAACAGGCCCCAGGCCATGTTTTAAAGAAGATGCAAAGGTGCATAAAAGCACACATCTATAGTACGTGTTCTTTTTTGGGTCTGGGATTGTCGTCTGATGGTCCTGAGATAATCACAGGAGGTTCATGATGACTGATTTCGGTCACCCGAGCGGCTCTTCATCCCTCATGTTTTATTCAGGAACAGACAGAATGGAAAATCTCACTCAGGAACCTGAGAGAACGGCCGAGTCTCTATCCCTCCTCCAGCAGCGCAGAAACACTGAGAGATTTGACATCGATTATTTACAGGATCATCATTAGACATTGTCGTTGAGATGCTGGATGAAAAATGAAACGTTGGCTTCTACACAATTTTGGGCTTTTCTCAGCAAGCAAAGTAATATGCGATGCATGCATGCAGTTAACTTGAATGCGAGTGACAGCAATTTTGTCATCTTTCTGAGTAATCAATTGGCATATTATGTAATTAATTCATTAAAACCCCAGTAAATTAAACTATTAGTCTTTAAATGATCCAAAGTTGTGGGCTTTTCTCAGCAAAAATGCTGATATGTGATTGAGCATGCAATTGTTATAATGTGAGTAATTAGCATATTATATCACTCGTTTACTAAGACCTTAGTAAATAAACCCAGCTTATCTTGAACACGTTGGTTTAGACAGCTAGGTTGTTAAAAAATGACAGTGAGATTAAAATGATAACTTGTTTTTTTCTTCTTTAGAGGTGGAGTTCATGATCTTGTTTCATTAGTGCTTAGTCACTGACCCATATTACTCTGCAGTTGCCTCTCTTTCTATCTTTTATCTGCCAACTGTCCCTTGATACTTTTAAAAGTTGAACTATAAAAATAGCTCCTGGAGCCTTGAACTTTACACAGTTGCATGACAAGCTTTCTCTTCACCTTTGCATTGTTATACTTTGCCCTGAATGAAACAGCGAGCCGAGTGCTGATGTGTTTCTGTCTCTGTGTGTGTTTTTCAGGAGTTGTTGGGTGTGTTTTGCCACAGATGAGGATGACCGTACGGCGGAGTGGGTGCGTCCGTGCCGCTGCCGTGGTTCGACTAAATGGGTTCATCAGTCGTGTCTTCAGCGCTGGGTTGATGAGAAACAGAGGGGCAACAGCACCGCACGTGTTGCCTGCCCACAATGCAATGCTGAATACCTTATCGTGTTCCCTAAGCTTGGTATGACAACTCTTTAATGCTGAAGTGTGTGAGTTTACATTCTTAAAAATGTGTCTCGGATCCCGGAGTCAACTATACACCATTTTATTTATTTATTTTTTTTTAAGTGTCTTTTGTTCAACAACAGCCTTTATATGATCAAAATATGGTAAATATTGTAAAATATTGTTACAATTTAAAATAACTTTTTTTTTTTTTATGTGAATCTATTTTAAAACGTAATTTATTAACTTTTATACGTAGCTGAATTTTCAACATCGTTACTCCAGTCTTCAGTGTCACATGATCCTTCAGAAATTATTCTAATATGCTGATTAGCTGCTCAAGAAGCATGTCTTATTATTATCAGTGCTGAAAACAGCTGCTTAATATTTTTGTTAAAACCATCATAGATTTTTTTCAGGATTCTTTGATGAATAGAAAGTTCTAAAGAACAGCATTTATTTGAATTATTAGCATTATTATAGTCTTTCTTAACCCTGTAAAAAACCTCTGATTTCACAATTTATATGTTGTTCTGGGAGGCCTCTAATGCAGAAATAAATGAGTTTTAACATTTTTGATATTTTAGTACGTTTCTAGTGAAACGTTGGGCCTTTGGGGTAGCAGCATTTCAGTGATTTTACTAACTGTCTGAACAAATCTAAACAAGATATACGGCTTTATTTGCAGGGCATACTGCTTATGTAGTCCTATAACAGCAGCCTATATATCCATACACAAATAATCACACAATAATAAATCAGACAAGTCATGATTTCATGAATATTATTTTTATTATAAAAATATGTTCAATCAAAACTATTCACTGGTATTTACAATGTCTTGCTCTGTTCATAGCCATATTCAATTCCCATAGTCTCATAATGATTTTATAAATGCTCCTTGAAAACTGTACTTATTGGTGTTAGATGTCAGAGCCTTGATCATATCTTCTGACACAAACCTTCAGAAGTTCTCCAGTGGTGTATGATGGGAGACTGCATCATTAGTGATATCCTCATCAGAGAAATTAATGTTAAGAGACAGATTTTAAAAAAAGAATAATAATAATAATTCATACATGTTACGGCGCATGGTCTGTTCTTGAATGGCCTGGTTTTGTTAGCACGATGTTCACATAATCATCAGATAGGCCAACATAAATGGGTGGTCATTTTCATTTTCCAGTTCAAAGGCATCTTTATATAAATATTTATCATTTGTATCAGAGTCCATCTCAAAGTCTTTGTTCCCATTTTGGATGGCATCAATGACATCATATACATTATAAAATTATGACCTTACATGTCTAGTAGCTTTATGAAGAAAAAAAAAAAAAGTAAATTCAAGTCAAACCCAATCATCCTTAAACATTTAAAAAATTCACACATTCCACAGATTACAATCAGTACAGTCGGATGGATTATTGTCCTCTACTTATCATGATAATAGCACGCATAAATAACCCCCACATTCCAGAACATTATCACCTGACCCTCATGCATCACCTGATATATATCCAAAATAATCGATAGTGAATCGAATTGGTAATCGAATCGAATCGCAAGCTTGTGAATGAGAATCGAATTGAATCGAATCGTGAAATTCGTGTCAAAATCCAGCCCTACTATTTACACAATATACCACCCAACAACATTGCAGGACTGAACAATAGGACCTACTAGTTGTGTAAATGTGATCTTAAAGGCTAAAAAACAAGTACAGGTTTATTTTAGTGGAGCTAAAACCGATGTTGTAATATTACAACTGTGGGCCTATGATATACTTTTAAAATATCTGTCATTTTGAAAGATACTAGGTTGTGGAACTAGTTTAATGGCTAAAGTGAAAATATTTGATACATCACCCTGCCTTTGCTGGGAATATAATAAACGCTTCACTTTCACATACCACACATGACAAGCAAAATTCTGGACATTTGTGACATACTTTCACTTTCAGACTTATCAAACTTCATCAAATGTCACTACGGTAGTTCTGAATAGTTGGGCTTGTTTATTTAGTTTTTTGTACTTAGCAGGTCAATCCTGATTCCAGAGAAATCCCTCTTTTGATATTGGTGATGAGGATTTGCTTGTGATTCCAGTAATCCGCTGCTCATGAAACGAAATGTCATTTTTCATCCTCTTGTGTTTCGTCTCTTATGTAAATTGATCAGGTTGAGAGTATAACAGCATTAGTTTCTCTTCACGCTGTGCTAATAATCTTCCTCTGACTGCATCTCCTGAGGGCCAGTCTGTCGTTCTCTCTCGCTCTCTGTCTCTTTCCACAGCGATGGGTTTATTCTGGGATACGGTTGTCAGGGTGACCGTGGCCAGCTGTGAAATTGCACCAATCATGCTCCCCGTTCAACTTTCAAACTGTAGGAAGGAGAGCGACGCAGTCAGAGACGAATGTCACAACTCGTGATGAGGGTTTCCTGCACCGCTGCTTAATCTATGACTCCACAGCAAAACCATTTCATATTTTAGTTGCATTCTGAGCTGAATAGAATGTGATGATCAAGAAAGACTGGTTAAATTTCTGAATCCTTTTTAATTAGTATTTTCCAATATTGAATGAAATATTCACTATATTTACAAAAAAAAAGAAAGAAATTAATACTTTTATTTACCAAGGATGCATTAAACTTATATTTAGTAAATAAATGCTGTTCTTTTGGACCTTCTATTCATCAAAGAATGCTACAAAATGTATCAGAGTTTCCACAAAAACATATTAAGCAGCACAACTGTTTTCAACGTTGATGATAATAATAAGAAATGTTTCTTGAGCAGCAAATCAGTATATTAGAATTATTACTAAAGGATCATGTGACACTGAAGACTGATGTTGATAATTCAGCTTTGATCACAGCCATCAATTACATTTTAAAATATATTCAGATAGAAAACATATTGACGCATTGTTGGCTTCCTTCAATTTATTCCTTAAATTTTATTTATTTGGTCTTTAAAATGACTTAAAGTCTTAAAGATAGGTTCATAAAACCTGCAGAAACCCTGAATACACGCGCATAGAAATGTGCTAGGTTGAAGTTCATGCAGAGATCTTAGAAGAGATATTGACTTGAGATTTTAAACAAGATTGTGCTGATTTGACTGAAGGAAGTCACTGACAGAAGCAAGAGGAAGGTATTTCTGTAGTTCATAAGGTCACACTTTGTGTGCTCCTGGTATCAAAGATGAAAATCCTGATGGGTCACATTCAGGTGTTTGATTTCAGCGGCGTGTGGACATCAGACAGACGGGTTACGATGTAGACATATTACTATTTAATATGCATTGCAGTACTTCACGAACACTCTTTCATTTCTTCCATAGGACACACTGTGTTCCCTGTTTGAGGGCTTTATGAAGGTTATAACAATGAGTGAAATCTTAGTGGATGCAGTACTCTTAACAAACCCGTCTGGAGTTACTTCACGTATTAAGCCTTCAGAGTTTCGAATTTAGCCAGTAATTGAAGTACCTAAGATTAACATTTATTGTCACATATTATTTAGACACATGTATTAGTCCTGCTCTAGTTGATGATAAAGACACGGTCTACAGCACCATTCAAAAGTTTGAGATCAGTAAGATTTTAATGTGTTTTTTTTTTAAAGAGTCTCTTATGTTTACATTTGTGATTACATTGATGATTGTTGTATTAATTTGATCAAAAAAAAAAAAACGGTAATATTGTGAAATATCATTACAATTTAAAACAGTTGTTTTCTATTTCAATATACCTTAATATGCAAAGCAGAATTTTCAGCAGCCATTACTTTAGTCTTCATTGTCACATGATCCTTGCCAGTGGCCAGTGCCGCATGAAATACTGGCAATTTGTAAGATTTACATTTTTTTTATTGTAAAAAAAATAGTTTTTTTAACATAGGAATGTCATTTATATACGTATAAATATCATATATGATACGAATATAAATGACATTCCTATGTTAAAAAAATAAAAAAATTATATATGTATATATATTAGGGGTGTCAACGTTAACGCATGCGATTAATCAAAACATTTTAATGCCTTAATATTTTTTTAACGCAGATTAATCGTTTGATAAGGTTTGACCCCAACTTCTTCCCGACATCGCAGCGCGGAAGGTTATCAATCATTGTGTGATGAGGGTACAGCGAACCAGTGTTGCCAGGGTAACGGCACAAGTGGGCTATTTTGAAAATACAGTCGCGGGAAAAATTACCGTTGGTTGCGTTTTTTTGGGGCTACTTTTATAATGTACCGCAGCCGCCCAAAGTCTATATAGACAAATAAAAATTAAAATAGATCCTTTTACTAATGTATCCCTGGCAACTTAAGAACTGACAGGCGGTTGTAACATCACAAACAACATGAGTTTCAGCAGAGCATACATGTTAAGGCTTTTACACAGCAGAAATATGACAACAGCCACTAAAGATTATATAAGATAATAAACACGATTACTATAGATATGGTCTGTATGTGATTTTCTTGAGATGAATGTGTACATCTGAAATGCTAATTTGTGCAGCGATATAAAAGGCTATAAATAGCATATTTTAACAACTGTAAATGACCAAATTCCACATGTGATCGTAAAAGGAAGTTATTACAAACACTCGATGGTGGTTTGAAGTGAGTTCTGAGTAAAAGTGTACTATTAATCTCATAAATTGTCTTATGTAGCATGATGCTAATGTTAGCTCTAATGCAGCTGCAGAACAGGTCCAATTCTTCTTCATAATGCATTTTGTCATAATACTTCACGTAAGGTCGCAAGAAATGTTTTGTTGTATTTATTTAGAAACACTTTTGATAATAGTTGGGTAAATGTATACTGGGATTGAAGCGATGTGGCTTGGTAAACGTTTTATTGCCAGTATAAGGGCTGATAATGGCTGAATAAAAACAAAAGAATAATGATAAAAGAATAATAAGGATTATGTCTCATACCTGGCGGAAGTGTGAAAGGATCTGTTTCCTTAAACTAGTTTGTCATGTGTTTCTTTTTCAACACATTTACAGGTAAATCCTAGTATTTAAAATTTGCGATTAATCATGATTAATCACAGTCCATGACTGTGATTAACGCGATTACATTTTTTAATCGATTGACAGCACTAATATATATGCATATACATACATATACATACAGTATCTCACAGAAGTGAGTACACCCCTCACATTTTTGTAAATATTTTATTATATCTTTTCATGTGACAACACTGAAGAAATGACACTTTGCTACAATGTAAATGTACAGCTTGTATAACAGTGTACATTTGCTGTCCTCTCAAAATAACTCAACACACAGCCATTAATGTCTAAACCGCTGGCCACAAAAGTGAGTACACCCCTAAGTGAAAATGTCCAAATTGGGCCCAATTAGCCATTTTCTCTCCCCGGTGTCATGTGACTCATTAGTGTTACAAGGTCTCAGGTGTGAATGGGGAGCAGGTGTGTTAAATTTGGTGTTATCGCTCTCACTCTCTCATACTGGTTACTGGAAGTTCAACATGGCACCTCATGGCAAAGAAGTCTCTGAGGATCTGAAAAAAAGAATTGTTGCTCTACATTAAGATGGCGTAGGCTATAAGAAGATTGCCAAGACCCTGAAACTGAGCTGCAGCACAGTGGCCAAGACCATACAGCGGTTTAACAGGACAGGTTCCACTCAGAACAGGCCTTGCCATGGTCGACCAAAGAAGTTGAGTATTCCAACATGATAATGACCCCAAACACACCTCCAAGACGACCACTGCCTTGCTAAAGAAGCTGAGGGTAAAGGTGATGGACTGGCCAAGCATGTCTCCAGACCTAAACCCCATTGAGCATCCGTGGGGCATCTTCAAACGGAAAGTGGAGGAGCGCAAGGTCTCTAATATCCACCAGCTCCGTGACGTCGACTCCAGTGGCAACCTGTGAAGCTCTGGTGAACTCCATGCCCAAGAGGGTTAAGGCAGTGCTGGAAAATAATGGTGGCCACACAAAATATTGACACTTTGGGCCCAATTTGGACATTTTCACTTAGGGGTGTACTCACTTTTAGACATTAGCGGTTTAGACATTAATGGCTGTGTGTTGAGTTATTTTGAGGGGACAGCACATTTACACTGTTATACAAGCTGTACACTCACTACTTTACATTGTAGCAAAGTATCATTTCTTCAGTGTTGTCACATGAAAAGATATAATAAAATATTTACAAAAATGTGAGGGGTGTACTCACTTCCGTGAGATACATATATTACTTTTTTTTTTTTTTTAAAACATTTTTACAAAATTGTTGCAATGCATTATGGACTTATTCATGAAGGATGCATGAATTGATTCCTTATTTTCAAACCAAATTATTATATCAAAATATAATTTATTTTTCTTAAAAAACTAAAACAAAAACATGAAGCCTAGTTTTTTTTTTTTTTTTTTTTTAAACAAAACAAAATTGAATTGTTATAATTGTAATATGAAAAAAATATGATAACTATGAAGGATACATGCAGTGTTTCCTTAAAATAAAATAATAATTATATATATATATATATATATATATATATATATATATATATATATATATATATATATATATATATATATATATATATATATATATATATATATATATATAAATATAAAGAGGCCCACTTTTATGACTATAAGGATTTTTCTTTTCTCTGTGTTTGAGGCCAAAAGTTAAAAATAAATAAATAAAATCTGTAAAGGATATATGCAATGATTAATTAGAATAATTATATCTAGCTAAAATGATTAAATCTTAATCTCAGAAGGCAGCATAACTTAGCTGTAGTGTATCTATAAAATCCTCCCTAGGTAGATAGCTGACTGTGGTTTGGACCTTTAGTTGGTCTTTTATATATGGGCATGTTAAATGGTACACAGATCTGCCACTTTGCTCAGAAAAGCCATTACATAACTATGAAGGTGAAAGACCATCTGTCTTTTTCAAATATACTACTCCTGATTAACTTTCAAGATGTTCTTCAGACCGGTGCAGCTGACATCACATTGAAGTTGTTTTATGCAGCCTGGCATTGGAGAGGGTTTGTAGGGAACAGAAAGTCCTTGTTCCACAGCAGTTCTTTGGCAGAGCAGTGAAGCTGGTGTAAAACGAGGAAGAATAGACTGCAGATGTATTCCTGCTAAGTGGAGTTTATTTTTAATGATCTTAATAATGGAATCTGTGGCCGGCAGCAGAAATGCCTGAGCGTTTCCTGTTGCCAGTAGCCATTAGGTTGATGTTGCAGAGCTAGAGAGAACGTGAACCAAATTCCGGCGCTGTCATCAGAATATTCCATATTAATATTCTCGAGAGGGGTCAGTGATCCTAGCACACACACATACACACGCCTGAAGAGTGTCTGCTCTGCATTTGAGAGCTGAATTAATGTGTGTTGAAGGTTATTTTACACACACAAACTTCTCAGAAATCTAAACAGGAACTTTTTGGTAAAGAGATTATTTTGTACATTTTATGGCAATTGTGTATTCTTTGGTTTTTCAGTAATGAGAGTTAGCTTATATTTCTTAACAGACCTTAAAATAAAATAATATAAAAAATAAAATAATATTTGGCACTGAAACAATCAAGCCAATTATACAATCATACAGATTAAAATAATTAAAACAAATTTTTTCAAGTAATTTCTATTATGGGAAAGGTAAAATTATGGTAAATTGTGCAGTTGTTATGAAATTGTCACATAATAACTGTCCATAATTTTTATGAGGATACTAAAAAAAAAGTCTTCATTTTCTTTATATTTTCTCTTTTATTTATATAGTATTTATTTATATATTATGTATTATTTATTGTTTTCATGTATAATTAATTTGATCAGAAATACAGTAACAACAGTAATTATTGCAAAATATTACAATTTGAAATAACGTTTTTCTATTTAATTTTTTTTTTTTTTTATTACATTATTTAAACTTATTTTTCTTTTGATTTTTTTCAAGTGAAATCTGAAATGGTCTTAGCACATTTTGTGTTAAACTGCTTTTCTTTGAACTTCTATAGTTGATAAAGCTGCAGTGCAGTTTATGATATATGTGAAAACTGGAAATTAAAATGAAGTCATGATTCACCAGAGAATGAAGGAAATGAATGTGAAAATAACCTCTCGAGTCTTCAGAGAGTCGTCCTGGACATCTCCTGCAGTGGAGGGTATTTATAGGTTGAGAGGAAAGCAGGTTGTCGGTCAGTAAATATTACATGATTTCCTCTTGATTTCCACCTTGAGTTTTTTCTCATTCCTTTTTTAGGACTGTTTTACTGTGTGCTTTGTAGTGATTGTAAAACTTTATTCCAGAGTCATTTAGGATGTAGTCATCATTGGTCGAGCGTAGAACAATAAAGTGCTTATCGCTCCCATCAACTGCGGTGTGTGTCATCATGATCATAGTGAATTAAACGGGATGATCTGCAGTAGTTTGTGCGCTCTCATTGCTGTGACACTTTCAAATGTTGATAAATAACCATCTATAGTCAGAAGAGCATTTGAAGGCCTGTTGATTCCCAACACAATCTTTCCACACCATAATATCATCTTCTGCCCCCTGCTGGAGAGGCGGAGAACCAGAGACACTTCTCTTTCATTTCTGGATCCTCATGTGATGGTCATATGATTCAGACCTCAATATCACCTAGTTTTTTATTATTCAATATCCCTCTTGTTTTGTGATTTGTCTCTTAAATAGCTTAATAGCTTTCTCAATAGTCTGCATGATGATATAAATGGCAATATGGAGCCTTTTACAGTTTCCTGTAAAGATGCACTACATTTCAAAAGTTTGGGGTTGGTAAGATTTATTTATTTTGTTATCAACATTTTTTATTTTTCATACATAACATCCAAAAAAAAATAAATAAATAAAAATAAAAAATACAAAATAATAATAAAAAACAACAACAACACATACATTCTCAATATCTCAAAGTCCAGTCAAAGGGAGAAGATTTTTTTTTTTTAAATGTTTTATTAATAAGTATCTTGCTGGCCAAGGCTACATTTATTAACTGTAATTATTGTGAAATATTATTACAATTTAAAATCACTATTTTCTGTTTGAATATATTTTAAAATGTAATTTATTCCTGTGATGCAAAGCTGAATTTTCAGCATCATTTCTCCAGTCTTTAGTGTTACATGATCCTTCAGAAATCATTCTAATATTCTGATATGCTGCTCAATTTCTGATTATTACCAATGTTGAAATGAGTTGTGTCTTTGAGGAAAATTGCTAGTGTATTCGTAGTTGAGATTATTGGTGTTACGCTATAATTGTTTGGGATGTAACCATAAGTTTATTTAGTTAATTCTGCCAAAATATTGTTTGAAGAAATTGTTCATTTGTTCATCATTATACCATATCTCTCAGAATTATATAGGCCAGGACTTTGAAAAATGTTGTCATTGGCCATCACCCTAGAGCTGTATGTTAAGGTCAGTGTGCTTTTGTGTGCAGGGCCGGTGGTGTATGTGCTGGATCTGGCAGACAGGTTGATCTCGAAGGCTTGTCCGTTTGCTGCTGCTGGTATCATGGTGGGATCCATTTACTGGACGGCCGTCACATACGGGGCCGTGACAGTCATGCAGGTGAGACGTCACTCACCGATGAAATTATTTTACAAGCATTATTATTTGATTGTTAAGAATCTGTCTATCTCTGTCTCTCAGGTTGTGGGTCATAAGGAAGGTCTGGATGTGATGGAACGAGCCGATCCTCTCTTCTTGTTGATTGGTCTGCCAACCATCCCAGTTATGCTAATTCTAGGGAAGATGATTCGCTGGGAGGATTATGTGCTCCGCCTCTGGAGGAAATACTCCAATAAGCTTCAAATCCTCAACAGCATCTTCCCAGGTCAGTGGAGACAGGACAGACTGTGTGTGTATATATTGTTCGCCTTGGCTGCATTTATTTAATCAAAAATACAGTAAAAATTTTAATATTTATTTTTTATTATTGCAATTTAAAATAACAGTTTTTGTGTGTAAATATATTTTAAAATGTAATTTATTCCTGTGATACAAAGCTGAATTTTCAGCATCATTACTCCAGTCTTCAGCGTCACGTGATCCTTCAGAAATCATTCTAATATGCTGATTTGTTATTATTATTAAGCAAAAAGCTTTCAAAATAAGTTTATTTCTAATATCCAATATAGTTCTTAATATACTTAGCCTAGTTTTACATATCATTGCATAACATTTTTATTTAAAGGGAATAGATTATCTAAGGTTCACAATTATACCTTTTAAACGCAAATCAAATTAAAACACAAAAAATAAGATCCAAATGAGACAACCAAGAAGAATACATAAATATTTAACTAAATAATAAAAACAAATTAATATTAGTGCTGTCAAACGATTAATTGCGATTAATCGCATCCAAAATAAAAGTTTATGTAATATATGTATGTGTACTGTGTGTATTTATTATGTATATATATATAAATACACACACATACAGTATATATTTTGAAAATATTTACATGTGTATATACATTTATATTCTTATATTTATATATAAATATATTTAATATATAAACATAACATTTTCTTAAATATATATATGCATAGTATATACATAATAAATATACACAGTATACACATGTAAACAAGAACTTATTTTGGATGTGATTAATCGCGATTAATTATTTGACAGCACTAATTTATATATATCAGTTGGCTGTATCAGTTTCATAAATATTCATTAATTCACTACATTTACAAATACCATCTTTATATTATGTAATTTTGGACATTTTGATATTTGTATAAATCCACATTTAATCATGTTTTTTAAATTTTTTGTTTTATTTAATCATGTTTATTATTTAATAATTATACGTATCATTTAATTTTAAATACATATGGTCTAATATTTTAAATATTACAGTTATAGATGTTATAGACATTTCCTTCCTATTCTTAATATATATATATTTTTAATTGCAAAGTTAATTTTAACACTAATACAAAATATTGCAAATAAAATCATTCAACAAATTCAACACCTATTTTACACACTATTTACTCAAAATTCAATATTTGAAATCAGTTTATCATCTTTCGCCAATTTTTAAGTGCCAAATGGAAAGCTTAACTGCCTGATATGTCTGTTCATCACTACTTCTATTCTTTATTACAAGCTTTTGTCTCACCCTGTCGTGCGCAGGTATCGGCTGCCCAGTGCCGAGGATCCCGGCGGAGGCCAGTCCGCTGGCCGATCACGTGTCTGCCACACGCATTCTGTGCGGCGCCCTCGTCTTCCCCACCATCGCCACCATCGTGGGTAAACTGATGTTCAGCAGCGTCAACTCAAATCTTCAGAGGACCATTCTGGTACGAGAACATCATGGAAAACTATCACAGTGATTTATACACACGTATCCTCATACTGATGACATTTCTCTCTCTGACTCAGGGTGGCATTGCGTTCGTGGCTATTAAAGGGGCGTTTAAGGTTTATTTCAAGCAGCAGCAGTATCTCCGACAAGCTCATCGCAAGATCCTCAATTTCCCTGAGATGGACGAGGCCTGAGCTCATCATCAAACCTCTGCTCGATTCCATCCACGTCATTCTGATTTCACGCAGCTTTGAGAGACACTACCGCGCCACACTACCAGACTTTTCACAGACGCTGGATTTGGTTTTCTCTTCCTTGTGAATGTGACTATAGCGTTTGGAGTTTGAACAGCGATTCAGCTTTGTTTCAGTTGATATAATCAGACCTGAGAGTTGTGCGTTACTTATTTTATGAGCTTTGACATTTTAAGAAAGAGACTGAGGAAAATAAATATTGAAAGAAGGTTTTATATTAATAAGTGGTTGTTTTATATTGAATTAGAAATGGTGAATCATCTTTAAAGAAGACGTGCCGTTTCACATGAAGCACTTTTGTCCTTTTTGTCCCACAATTAGACTAGCGAATGCAATGTTAAATACTAAAGGCAAACGTCCAAAGCAGTTATTTTCTCGTTATAATCTTATAAAATAATCTTTTTTTTTTTTTTGTGGTTGTTCTTCTCGGATGAATTTCACGAAGTTTCCTGTTATATTTCACACCAAAATCAAAAGAAATAAATTGTTTTGCATATTAAAAAAAAAAGCAAGATTGACTCTGGACAGTTATTTTTGTTTCAATTTGAATTCAGTTTAGTACATATCATATATACTATTAAAATGATACTTTACAAATATCTCTAATTGAAAATTTGTTTTGTCTGAAATTCTTTTATTTTTAGCGTTTAATTATGGAAATAATTTCACAAATCAAAAAAAGTCACATTGCTTTTTTTAATGCAATATTTGATATTTTTTAAATGTCAATTTTGGGATGAAATATGACAAATTATGTGAAGGCAGGTAAGATGGTGAATTTCACAGAAGCTAAGCAATCAGCCGATTTGTTTAATTTTCATCTCTGTGCTGTTGATATCTGAGTTTCAGGGAGTCTCTTTTATAGATTCTGTCTGTTAAGGAATCCAGTGTTTGGTCCTTAATCGATCACTTTATTAAAACATCATGGTACTTGATGACTCATAACTGCTGTTAATAAACCTGTTTCATTATATATTCCCAGTCTTGTGTAGAACAGTGAACTTGAGAGTATTAGTGGCCTTTTTATTACACCCGGACAATATATGTCTTAAAGGTTACATCGTTCAGACGGGCAGGTTTATTTGGTGAACATGCCAATTTTAGTATTTTCCTGAATCATTGTGTTTGATGACTTCTAATTAATGTAGTGCTTCTGTTTTATCTCTAGCCATCAGCAACTGTGAAGTTTCCGACCATAGCATATATGAAGTTGGGAGAAAACAGTATATAAATACAATGCATAGTACTGTTTTGTAATGGTAGTACACTACAGTGGGCAGTGAGAGGCAGGTGTTTTATTTTAAAGAGCTTGTGCAATTAATTAAACTCCACACCTAATTAGCTATTGGAGTACTATTTGTCCATATAGAGCTTAAGTACATCATTACAGCTTCTTGATGATAGGCGTAACCCTGAAAGAACATACTTTATGGTGACATAGTTGCTAAGAAATAGTGTTTATGTAGTACACCAACTGCAAGACTAGAAGTAGCAGATGAGTTTTTCTGTTGCCTGAATATGATTTTAAATTCTGACTTTCTTTTCAGCATCTAATTGTGCTGTATATCAGTGAGGCATGTATGTCTCCTGTTGTACAGATGAAGAATAATGCCAAATACAGAACATGTATGTTGTACAAATGGATGCGTTGTACAGATATGGCTTCTGAATTTATAGTTTCCTGGTTGATTTATGTAAATAAATGTATTTTTCCAATGCCTGACTGTGTGTGTTGGGCAGTTTGAGTTTTTAACTTGGACTAAAATGTTTCTTAGCATTGAGATAAATTATGTGATCTATTCCTAAAATCTGTAGCATATAAATCGATAGTGTAATTTTTGTGTCACTAATGATTACAAATGGACTGCAATTGTGTTTTGCTGCTTTCGGTACAGAACTTGTTTTCAAGCTTCATCTTTAGGGCAGCAGTAAAACCCGTGAAAAATTAATGGAAGCAGGAATCCTTGAAATATTAAACAAATTTTACTAGCTATACTAAGCTTTTTGCTTCTCTTCAAATAATTTTGATTAAAATATACATAAGCTGTTTATTAGACAAGTCAAGTCACTATTATTTGTATAGCGCTTTTAACAATGCAAATTGTGTCAAAGCAGCTTTACATCAGCTTGATATAAAGCCGGGTGGCTTTACACCAGCTTTACAGTATTTAGACGGGGAAATAGTGTCATTCTCCTCTGGCCAGACAAAATCAGCTGTTTAAAAAGCTAAAGCAGAGTCAGATTGTGCAGAGGACTCATCTCGTTCCTGTGGTCTTGTCCCGATGGCTGTCTAGGAGATGAGGTCTTCACTGGGGATCAGTCTTTGGGACTCATCTAGGTGTCCTGGTCTCCGCTGACGTTCAGGGCTGTAGAGGTCATCTCTAGGTGCTGATCCACCATCTGATCTGGATACGGACTGGATCTGGTGGCTACGGTGACCTCGGAATAAGAAAGAAACAGACTAATATTAGTGTAGATGCCATTCTTCTAACGATGTAACAAGTACATCGGGTGTTTTGGGAAGTGTTCCCGGTTCCGGTTGACCTAATTAATGCAGCCTAACAATCCTTTAACGGATTTGAATTATAGAAATGCGATAGTGTATTATGTGTAAGCCAGGTTAAAGAGATGGGTCTTTAATCGAGATTTAAACTGACAGAGTGTGTCTGCTTCCCGAACAGTGTTTGGTAGATTGTTCCAGAGTTTGGGCGCTAAATAGGAAAACGATCTCCCGCCCGCAGTTGATTTTGATATTCTAGGTATTATCAAATGGCCAGAGTTTTGAGATCGCAGCGGACGTGAAGGACTATAATGGGATAAGAGCTCACTCAAATACTGAAGTGCCAAACCATTCAGGGCCTTACAGGTAATTAGCAAGATCTTAAAATATATACGATGTGTAATAGGGAGCCAGTGTAGTGTTGACAGAACCGGGCTAATGTGGTCATACTTCCTGGTTCTAGTAAGAACTCTAGCTGCTGCATTTTGAACCAGCTGAAGTTTGTTTATTAAACGTGCAGAGCAACCACCCAATAAAGCATTACAATAATCTAGCCTTGAGGTCATGAACACATGAATTAATGTTTCTGTATTTGACATTGAGAGCATAGGTCGTAATTTAGATATATTTTTAAGATGGAAAAATGCAGTTTTACAAATGCTAGAAACATGTTTTTCGAAGGAAAGATTGCTATCAAAAAGTACGCCTAGGTTCCTAGCTGATGATGAAGAATTTACAGAGCAGCCATCAAGTATTAGACAGTGATCTAGGTTATTACATGCAAAAGTTTTTGGTCCAATAATTAACACCTCTAGATTGCTAGTCATCCAGTTTTTGATGTCAACTATACATTCCGTTAGTTTTGCAAATTGGTAAGTTTCATCAGGTCGCGAAGAAATATAGAGCTGAGTATCATCAGCATAACAGTGAAAGCTAACACCATGTTTCCTAATGATATCTCCCAAGGGTAACATGTAAAGCGTGAAAAGTAACGGTCCTAGTACTGAGTACTGAGGTACTCCATACTGCACTTGTGATTGGTATGATACCTCTTCATTTACTGCCACGAATTGATGGTGAAATTCATGTTCAATTGGATTTAAATCTGGAGATTGACTTGGGCAATCTAAGACTTTCCATTTCTTTGCCCTTATAAATTCCTTGACTGGACTGGCAGGGTGTTTTGGGTCATTGTCCTGATGCAATATGAATCACTTCCCAATGAATCTGGTGGCATTTCCTTGAATATTGGTAGGCAAGATGGTTTTGTACCCTTCCAAATTGATTCTGCTACTGTCATCATACATTAAGTCATCAGTAAAGTTGAGAGGGCCTGTTCCAGAGGCAGCCATGCATGCCCATGCCATGACACCACCTCCACCATGCTTTACAGATGAGGCCGTATGCTTGGGATCATTGCAGTTCCCTTTTTTTCTCCACATTTTTGCTTTCCCATCACTTAGATAAAGGTTCATCATTGTCTCATCGGTCCATAAACACAGTTCCAAAACTCTTCTGGCTCACCTTTGTGCTTTTTAACAAACTCTAATCTTGTCTTTCTATTTTTGGAGCTGGTCAGAGGTTTGTATCTTGCTGTGTAGCATCTGTAATTCTGTGTCAAAGTCTCCTGAGGACAGTAGATTGTCAGAGCATCACCCCAGCTTTCTGGAAGTTGTTGGTGATTTTACAGACACGTCTTTTAGGGTTCATTTTCACAGCTTTTATGATTTGTCTGTCATCAACTACTGTTGTTTTCTCAGCCGATCAGGTAGTTGTTGGTTGCTGGTGGTTTCCAAACTCTTGATTTCTCCATGCCCTTTGTTTTTGCTATAGCTCTAATTGACTTCCTATTTTCTTTTAGCATCCAAATTGCTTGCTTTTCTTTCAAAGTCAGCTCCCTCGTCTTCATCCTGGTTTGTGTGTGTCATCATCGAATGCAAGATTCAGAATGCAGAAGTAATGGATATAACTGATACGACACATTCCCTGCTTTTAATATCTGAAGATTTAATGCAACAGGACACAGCTGATCACTTAGAAAGAACTGTGAGGCAACTGTTCCAATACTTATGCTCACATCAGATAGAGGGATGAAACTCTAAAAGTGCTGAACATCTTAGCTGGTAAAACATCTATGAGTTGAATCACCCAATAATAAAATGTGACATTCTGTAGTTTTGTCTCATATTCATCTTTTAATAATATTTGTAAATGTCTTGACTCCACAGCCAACAGAGCAATTTTGTCTTTACTGTTCCAGTACTTTTGGAGGGCATTGTATATAATTTTTCTCTAAGAAGGAACATAGTTGTGATGATACTACCTTTTCTAATATCTTTGACAGAAAAGGGAGATTCGAGATCGGTCTGTAATTAATTAATTATTTGGGGTCAAGTTGTGGTTTTTTAATGAGAGGCTTAATAACAGCCAGTTTGAAGGTTTTTGGGACATATCCTAATGACAATGATGAGTTAATAATATTCAGAAGAGGATCTATTACTTCTGGAAGCACCTCTTTTATGAGCTTAGATGGAACAGGGTCTAATATACAGGTTGTTGGTTTAGATGATTTAATAGTTTATACAATTCTTATACAATTCTTCATTTCCAATAGAAGAGAATGAGTGGAATTGTTCCTCAGGGAATCTATAGCATACTATCTGATGTGATACTGTGGCTGACAGCTGCATGGTTACAATTTCATCTCTAATAGATTCGATCTTGGAAGTAAAGTAGTTCATAAAGTCATTACTACCATGCTGCTGGGTAATGTCTGCACCTGCTGATGTTATAATTTTTGTTAATTTAGCCACTGTATTGAATAAATACTTGGGATTATGTTTGTTTTCTTCTAAAAGAGACTTAAAGTAAGCAGATCTAGCAGTTTTTAAGGTTTTCCTGTAGGAGAGAGTATTTTCCCGCCAAGCAATACGAAATACCTCTAATTTAGTTTTTCTCCAGCTGCGCTCCATTTTCCGGGCTGCTCTTTTTAAGGCCAGAGTGTGCTCATTATACCACGGTGTTGGACTCTTTTCCTTAATCTTCCTTAAGCGTAAAGGAGCAACCGTATCTAAAGTGCTAGAAAAGAGAGAGTTCATAGTTTCTGTTACATCATCAAGTTGTTCTGAGCTATTGGATATGCTGAGGAACTGAGATAAGTCAGGAAGATTATTTATAAAGCAGTCTTTTGTGGTAGAGGTGATGGTTCTACCATATTTGTAACAAGAAGTTGGCTTTACAGCTTTAGCTATATGGAATATACAGGAGACTAGATAATGATCTGAGATATCATCGCTCTGCTGCAAAATTTCAATGCCACTGACATCAATTCCATGTGACAGTATTAAATCTAGAGTATGATTTCGACAATGAGTAGGTTCTGACACGTGTTGTTTAACACCAATAGAGTTTAGAATGTCTATAAATGCTGATCCCAACGAATATTTTTCATTGTCAACACGGATATTAAAATCACCAGCAATTAGGACTTTATCTGCAGCCTGCACTAACTCAGCAAATCAGCAAAATCAGCAAATTCTTTAATAAAGTCTGTATGGTGCCCTGGTGGCCTGTATACAGTAGCCAGTACAAACATCACAGCGGATTTATCATTAACACTTGTTTCATTGGATAAAGTTATATGAAGCACCACTACTTCGAACAAATTGTACTTGAAACCCGACCTCTGAGAAATACTGAAAATATTGCTATAAATTGTAGCAACACCTCCCTCTTTACCTTTTGGATGCAGTTCATGTTTGTAACAGTAATCTTGGGGTGTAGACTCGTTTAAAGTAATGTAATCATCTGGTTTTAGCCAGGTTTCTGTCAAACAAAGCACATCTAGTTTATGGTCCGTGATCATATTTTTAAAAAGTGCTTTTGTAGAAAGGAATCTAATATTCAATAAGCCAAGCTTTATCATTTGTTTATCTGTATTATATCTGTTTTTTATTTGTTGAACATCAATTAAATTGTTACTCTTACTTTGGATGTTTTCTGTATTTTCTAGTTCAGGGAACAGACAATCTCTATAGTGTGATATCTAGGTGAAGGAGTCTCTATGTGCTGAGAATTAACTGACTTCTGTGACGTGAGGCGGCTAGCAGACGGTCAGTTTAGCCAGTCTGTCTGCTTCCTGACCTGGGACCCAGTTAGTCAAGTACGAACTCTAAGACTATGTGCCATATTTCTAGAGAGAAGAGTGGCACCACCCCAGGAGGGATGAACACCTTCTCTTTTCAACAGGTCAGGTCTGCCCCAAAAACTCTTTCAATTGTCTATGGAACCTATGTTATTCTGCGGGCACCACTTAGACATCCAGCCATTGAGTGACGATAGTCTGCTATGAATCTCAGAGCAACTCATTTATCTTCACATTTAAGGAGAGAACTCTTATAGATCAGTGGTAGGGAGGGACACGTCCACATGTCCAGTAACTACTAAATTTTCCCTAGAAATAATTTAGATCAAACAAATGTCTGTTGTCTGCAGTTATGTCCCCTCCAATGGCAAAATCAAACCTACAACCTTGCTCAATGCTAAAAGAATATTGCTTTGTAAAGTACATAAAATATGGTAAATACTTTAATATGGTACTAGATGTATATTATAAGCCATTCTTAAAGTACATAAATACATAACACAAAATATGGCACTAAATGCAACTCATGGAAATGTGATACTTTGGAAACACTTCTGCATACTAATTTTGAAAGCTGTATATTTTAAACACATTGCTGTACATTAATGAAGGCAATGTTAAAATTATTTTCTATAGTAATCAACAGCATAGCAGGTGAAGCTGAGCATAGTGTTCAAGTTATATTTAAGACAGAATATTTCTTTAAATACTATTTATCCCTAAATTAAATGTATAAGGTTAAAGTACCTTCAAAACAAAAAAATTTGCAGATCAAAAAGACAGAAAAACCAACACAAATGAGTTCATACGATTGTTTAATTATCATAAAACACAGAAATCTCTCCCACAGATACACATTCCCCAGATGCACTTCAAAACCATCTAATAAACATGAGATCTCAACCGTAGAACCGTTTCCACTTCATGACTGCGTTTGGTACATACAAGCCCATTCCTTGGATTTGGACAATGTAACATCTTTCGTTCATGCAGAGTAACTCTCATTAAATCCTGCTCTTCTAGATTTCTTTACTCTAATATTCTGCCTACTGTTCACCACAGTAGGAGCAAAACACGTGACATCAGGTTACAGGAGACGGTGAGAACCACAAGCATCTGTTGCAGTCACTAACCTACAGAACTCGGAGCTGACTCTAGAACAGTTAAAGGGATTCGGGGTGCAACAAATGCTCCGACTGCATGCGAAATGCATCTTTGGAATTTAAAGTAATCTAGAAGTTCACCCCCCACCCACGAAATTAAAATAAATACAATAGTGGCATTTACTCAGCCTCATGTCATTCCAAACCTGTTGTCTCTGTATGGAACAAAAAGATACTTAGCAGAACATCCAAGCTGCTTTTTTCCCACAAAATAAAAGCATTCAGTGACCCAGAGCCAAATAAATGATAGATTATACAAAAATAAAAACACTTCCATCATTAACCCGCCTTAATTTTGTTCCAATCCTGTATGACTTTTTCTGTGAAACAAAATATATTTTATGAAAAATATTTATGTCCACTCAATGGAAGTCAGCAGGGTCTAAAATTGTTTGGACCCCAACGTTCTTCAAAATCATTTACAGATTTGCGACGACATGAGGACAAGTAAAATGACAATTTTCACTTTGGAGAGAAATACCCCTTTAAAAAGACCATGAAATAATTTGAAGCCATACGATTGAATTGTGATGTCAATTTAAATTATGAAATAATTTAAATTAAATCAGCTATGATTTTCAGTTCTTTCAGATTTACATAATATTATAGCATTTACTAATATTTTTAATTAGCTTTTGTTATTATATTTTCAGATTTAATTTAATTTTAAGGTTTTAGTCATTTTATGTGGTTTTGTAATTTTTATTAGTTTCTTAACATTTCCTTTTAGCTTTTATTTATTAATTTATTTAATTTTTTTTTTTTTTTTTTTAAGTAATTTTACTACTTACGGTATTTGAGTTTCACTTATTTTACATCTCTTCATTTTTTTCCATCTAAATAATGATAAATGTCACAAAGCTATCAAATGGCTTCAGAAGATTTGAAATATAGTACACAAGCTCTAAACACGGCATAAAAATAGTCCATGTGACTTATCAGTCACAGTCCCATTCACTTTCATTGCATGGAAAAGAACTGCATGAACATCTCACCAAACTTCTTTTTCCATGAAAGAAAAATGTCCATACAGGATTGGAATGCCATGAGAACCAATAAAATGACTAAACTGAAACTTATGGATGAACTATTCCTTTAAATTCAAAAACAAAAACACAAGCCACTAAAACCGATGCAGTGAGATGCCTGAGTATATCCATCTTAGTGATACAACCAAACTCATCTAAGAGGCTGATATCAGTTTGTTTTGCTGAGCATGAAACAGTATTGATTATTTTGATGGAGGCGGTAGGATGGTCGTTGAGTTTCTAAAAAATGCAGCATACAGTCGATTTGATACGCCTGAGTAAGTTCAGAATAAATCTCAGCACTAGAAACACAAGTGATGGTGAAGACTTGGCTCGAGACGAGGCTAACACACACCTGAGATGAGGACACACATGGATTACAGACTGACATGATGTTCCTGCATCAGCGCAGGTAAATTACAGCCTTCAAACACGTCACAGGAGGGTTTTCTGAGCACAGACCAAGTCTAGTCCTCGTCTAATCCGTTTCTTGGAACCAAGCTCAAACCGTGTCAAGAAAAAAAACGCCTAGTATAGAGTTTAAGACACTAGTCATAGGTCCTGTAAGTCACATTATTGCTTGTGAGGAGTGCATAATCACAAGTCAAGACATCAGAAGTAAAACAAACTCGGTTAAAGGGGATTTCAGAGTCAGTTTCTCACAACAGCTCCTGAAATGTTGTGGCGTTGCATGTGTATATCGATATATGAGAGAGTTGGGTCAAACTAAGCATGCTGAAATATACAATCTGCATCGTTCATGATCATATTCATGTTAAATCGTTTGAAAAATCAGTGGTGCATAAACTGTTGCATTTGATTGTGTAAAACATAAAAGTCATATCAAAAATGTCTTAAAACATTCTTGTGCGAAGTTTTCACAAACGATTTACATAATTTATGTTTCATGAGTGGAATTTGTATTTCTATTATGACACTGAGTTGAGGTCAGAAAAACAGGATTTCAGGTATATTATGAATCGTTTATATTATGAAGGACAAAGTAACTTAAATAAGCAAATGAAAATGATATTAAAATTGTTTATTATGATATTTTTTCAACCGCAAATAAAATCCATCAAGTTAACCACCTTGCATTTACAACACTATCCTTAAAGATAAAACTCTGCCAACATGCACAGAAACTAAAAACAACTCAAAGCAAATTGATTAAATTAAACTTAAAAAAAAGGTGCCAGAAAATCTGATCACTGATTAAAACCATCTTAAGGCCAGTTATTTCATTTCAAAAGAGACTTATCTTGATAAATTACACAACAGTCTCTCAAAACGGTTTCTCATGGTGGTGTAAAATGAAACCGAACAATGAGAAAGTGTTGTCGTGGCCAGCGAGTGATTCCTATATTATATAGGGCTACAAATTTCCTGACAGAAGCAACATGAATCAAACCTTGTATGTTTTCTATGCATCTATGAGATATCAGGTGTGCATGTCTGACGCAGAGCACAACTAAAAATGTTGCAAGCGGCTCCGTTGTGGCCTTGCCTGCTTACACACGCACACAAGCGCACACTCACACACACGGACAACGGTGTTACTGGCTCCATATTTGGGTGTCTCTGACAATCCCATGATGCTGTTCACAGTTTGGCAGCCATGAAATTGATGTGAGGTTTGGTGAGAGGGAACAGCGGCAGACTCCTTTTGAATTCAGTCATATCCTGAACCAATGATGGCTGAAACACAACACAAAGCAACACAATGAGGGATTTGTTCATTTATTTTATTTTTTTTTACGAAAATGAGAGTAGTGCTTGGCCATGGAAAATCACCACAATGAGCACAGCGTTTGAAAGTTAGGGGGCATATAATGTTAATAACAGTAAGAAATATAATTACAGTAAAAACAATATTTTGAAATTACAATTTAATCACTTTTTTAATATTTTGTAAAATGTAATGTATTCCAGTGATAGCAAAACTATTTTCAGCATCAATACACCAGTTTTTAGTGTCACATGATCCTTCAGAATTCATTCTAATGTGTGACTCTGGACCACAAAACCAGTCTTAAGTGTAAATTTTTCGAAATTGAGATGTATACATCACCTGAAAGCTGAATAAATAAGCATTCAATTGATGTATGGTTTGTTAGGATCGGACATTATTTGGCTGAGATGCAACTATTTGAAAATCTGGAATCTGAGGGTGCAAAAAAATCTAAATATTGAGAAAATCGCCTTTAAAGTTGTCCAAATGAATTCTTAGCAATGCATATTACTAATAAAAAAATGACGTTTTGATATATTTACAGTAGTAAATTTACTAAATATCTTCATGGAATAAGATGTTTACTTAATATACTAATGATTTTTGGCATAAAAGAAAAATCTATAATTTTGACCCATACAGTGTATTTTTGGCTATTGCTACAAATATACCCCAGCGACGTAAGACTGGTTTTGTGGTCCAGGGTCACATATGCTCATTTGCAGCTCAAACTCTCTCAATGTTGCATTTTTTTTTTTAAATATAAAAAAATAAGATTATATAATGTATTTAATGTTATTTTTGATCAATTTAATGCATCCTTGCTAAATAAGTATTTTTTATTATTTTTTTTAATCCCACTGAACCCAAACTTTTGAACTGAGGAGTACAATCATCTGACATTTGGATAGTTTTCTTGAATTATTTCCATTGGCAAAAATACATATCACAAACTGTACATACACATCTATGCAGTACCTGAGGAAGTGAGGGGGCAGGAGCCAGATTGACATCATTTTGTGCAGGAAACTCTCCAACCAGTGGACCTGCAGGAAACACATGGTAAAAATAAGTGAATGTGCCCTGCTGCTTCTGTCAGTCCAATCAAAAGGTTTCAACCTTATTGTGCGAGTACTCACAGGAGTCCATCTCTCTAGACAGCACATGCACAGAAACTTTGTGTCTTCTGGGAGCATCAATGGCCAACAAGTCCTGGAAGAGAACAGACATGATGATTAAACCCTATGACAAGATGAGGAACTGAATTTTTTGGAGATCTAAAGATACATTATTAGTGTTTGCAAGGGCAGCATTGTACTGAAAGTCAAATTAAATTAAGCATATAAGATCTACATCTACACAGACTATGTGCTCTGTTTAATAACAAAAAAAAGCAATGTTAATAATACTAAATATTTAATATATTTTTTTAATAGAAATAATAAAAGTAATGAAAATCTCGGTGACACTTTAGTATAGGGACCAACTCTGACTAATAACTAGTTGCTTACTAGCATCCCTTTTTATTAACACATTGGCTGTTTATTACTACTTATAAAAGCACATTCTGCATGACCATATTGTACATGCCTAATCCTACCCAATACCTAAACTTAACTTTACTAATAATCAGCAAATTAGGAGTTTGAGGCAAAAGTCATAATTAACGGTTTATTAATAGCGAGAATTGAACTTTAAAATAAGTGACCAAAATCTCCCTCCAACTTGACAATGTTTAAGCATGTAACTGACAGCAATGGCCTCACTGAAATATTTGCAAATCCTATTGAGGTGTTTTTGCGTGCATTTGCATACTGAATTGTGATTGGTCCATTTATCATGCATCTGCTTTTACAAGGCAAAGACTGTGTACATTGTGTGCAGACTCTCATCCATCATGAAAAGACGTGCGTTTTATGAAAATGTAATTTCCACTGAACCAAAGCCTAAATCCTAACTTTATTTTGCTGCAAGCATGGACAATGTCTTCAGGACATGCAAATCTAGTTATGATTATGCTGCAAGAAACAGCATCTGTTTCAGTGTGTGACAATGTATTCGGATCATTACTAACCCTGTGAAACTGCATAATATGTTCCTTTGTCAATGTCTTCAGGTAAGCCACTTCAATATTATCTAGATCAGACAAGAAAAATCAGTCAATGATTTTAAAACTTCAGATACTTGATGCTAACATGTGTTCATTTAAACAGCTCATCGGTGACTCTCACCCCTGTCGAAGTTGTACTGTTGGGAGATGATTTCTCCCCAGTACTTGGCACATTCGGCCGCCAGCTTCTTGGGTTTGTCGAGACGGCGAATAGCCAGTGCCTGGATGTGTTTCTGAAAAGCTTCCTCTCCCATCTCCTCCACACTCTTCTCCATCGTCTTGAGGAAGGCCTCCACCCGAGACTCCAGGTAGTGAGGAGCTTTTTCAGACTGAATGATGAAACGCAGTCCCTGCACTCCATTGGCTCTGCGGGGGCCGCTGAACACAATGTAACCTGATTGGACAGATACAGAGAAAGTAATAAATGATGTTCTTAAGAGCAGTGGGAGTAAAAGTCTGAACAGAAACACTTGGTCCAATCGTCACACTGATAGACAACAAGAGAGAAAATTGAATTTCCACAGACAACAGAGCATTTCTCCTGAGTGTTTGTTACCCAGCTGTTCTTTAGTGCGTAGCGTGTTGAAGCATGGCTCAGAGATGATTTGACAGAAGAGCTCCAGCAGCATGTTCTCATGGGTGTTCTGCATGTCAGTCTGATAGTAAATCTCGATTCCACAGTTATTATGAACCTCATTCCTCTGCTGGTAAACATACCAACCACCTGATAACCACAGAGAACTGGACTTAAACACAAGAACCATGACAAACACACACAAAACAAACACACAAATATCATAGACCTCAAATTACACACCACAGATTTCAAGTTGAAAACCAGTCTTAATACCATATCATTTTCTTCATTCCTATGAAGATGTATCGATGGAATAACGTACTATACAATGTATTAAAACCCCCCACACTATGTGAATATACATGTAAAACAAACATTTTTCTTAACTTCACAGAATTAAAAAAGAAAAAAAAAAAGTGGTCACAAACTGGTATGAAAGTTTAAGTTTTGTTTTAGACTCTGAAAGAACTTTCATTATTACAGTCAGTAAAGTCAGTAATTTTAGGATTATGATTTAGGATGCATTAAATTGATCAAAATGGACGTCAAAATATTTTTTCAAAAACTGGTTTTCTGTTCTCGGAAGGATCACGTGACACTGAAGACTGGAGTAATGATGCTGAAAATTTAGTTTTGCATCACAGGAATATTACAATTTAAAATCTTTTCCAACAGAAAAAATAATTTTAAACTAATATTTCAATACATTTCTGTTTTTACTGTATTTTTGATCAAATAAATGCAGCCTCGGTAAAAACTTTCAGGTACACAAAATTAACCAACCCCAAACTTTTGAACAGTGGTGTATAATGTATGTGTGGATACAGAGCTCAAAGTTGGAAAAAAGATGAAGGAAAGACTGTTTAAGTCCAGCTCAAATGTTGCATAGGTGTTTGTGGTGCTAAGCACTTACCGTCAGGAACCTGCACTTCCCTGTACCGAATGAGCTGACTCGGCAGGAGGGGTTTAGTGTGAGCGTGCTCAATGAGAGTGTCCTCCAACATTTGCATCATGCCCAGAGCAGACTGGAGACAACAGAAAGACAGACAGTTAGACAGACTGCACTACTCATATTACATAACACGATCTTGAAAGCAAAATCTAACGTTACGTTTCGTCAACGTGTGAGCCAATTCAATGAATTAACAACTTACAAAAGAAGAACAAAATTCAGAGATTCATCAAGCATACACCAAAACATACAGTAGACAACAGTACGGTTCATTTATTTTAACAGGAATAGTTTCAACCTGCCTGGAGACAGACCTGCCTTTTCTGTATGTCATCAAGGAAAAATGCTTTTCATACAAACCTGTTTGGTGATGTTGCCATGCAGCAGAACTTCAATGTGTAACCGTGACAACAGCTGCGGTATGAACGCCTTCAGACGAGCCAACGTCACATCTGAGAAACACAGTCACAAGCATGAACACACATGCAGGAGACCACTGCGCTCGCTTTAACAGAACAATGAAATAGCGTCGCACCATCCAGAGCGTCTCGGAGCTCGTCTTTGGTCCAGGCCACCTCAGTCATGAGCAGCCGCAGGTAATACATGGCGTGCTGGTGAGGCTGCTCAGCGCGGAAGTTATTCAGAGACCTCATGTACTAAAAAATACAAGTTTCATTTAGATCACACAGTTACAGAGCACATTTTCTCATGGACATGGATCAGAAAATGGCAAATGACTGAATAGCAGGCATAAATCTACAGATATTTCTGCTAATGATGCATCAATTTCAGCAACTGAAAAAAAAATCATTCGGCATTTCCAATGTGCAAATACAGCTTGTAATTACCCTTAGGAAAGCTATTTAATGTCCAAATCTCATTAGTTATCTAGAAAAAAAAAGCAACTCTAGAGACAAGCATGCATTGTATTAGAAAAGTATAATATTTTTACTTAATCTGTTAGTGATGTCTTCATTATTTAATGTGTTTGAATAAACGGTGGCTGTAATAACTTTCATGACAGATTTAAGTGTTTGTGTGACAAATTGGAGTAGAAACAATTTTATTAAAAAGGTATTGCACAATTTTAAAAGTACAACTGTTATGCGGGTTAATTATTAAATAAACTTTTGGTTTCGCCTAAATGGAAAAACTTTAATTTTGGTTTAGGTGTAAAACATGGTGAAATGTGTTAAGAGAAGCTGAACGCTAATTAGCCAAAATAAATTACAAGTGAACTACTTTGGAAATCTACAGAGAATCCTGAGAGCATAAATGTGTGCCAATAATCGCGTCATCTGTTATTGTAAAAGTATCTTAAAGAGTGTTTGTGCTTCTCACCGCTTCCTTAATGATATCAAAGCGCTTTTCATCGATCTCAAACGTGGCCATTTTCTCGATGATCTTCTTCAGCAGGATGTGTTGTTTGTCATTATAACCCTTGACAGACAGCTGACACACAAAGATACATTGAATATTTATGAGAATGTGTGACGAGCAAAAAGAGCTCAAGCAATGACTTCCATTATTCATTGCATTTCTTTACTTTTGTGAGATTTGTTAGAATGGCAGACAAACATAACAAAATTCAGCACAGACGCATTGAGATACTGCAGAACAGACTAAAAACAACATTTTCATTATACATTTTCAAAGGTTTCATCTTCAGAAAACCATTAATGCAGTGCATTTAGCTTGTGATGAATGCGTGTGTGCGCAAGCAGTAAGGAGTAAGTGAATCAGACAGCATGTTACGAGCAGCCCAGCTTTGCCACGTCACCCCAACATCAGTCAGCCTGTTTACATCTGCTATTAACAACCATCTCGACTGTGATGGATCAAATGGGATCAGTGCTCAGATTTTGGTTCTGGAAACGTATACCAATTACTACATATGTAAATTAAACATTATCTAATTAAACATTTAAACATGACATTCAGAAAACTTGTAACAAAACTAACGAAAAAAAATAGCTACACTTTAAGAGACTACACATAATTTGTTTTTGCGATTAGAGCAGTATTTATTTGGCACAAAAAAATTTAATTAAATAAAAAAAATCTAAATTTGTCTGTACAAGTTTAATGCGGTCACCCTAACTGAACACCACAAATACAATGGGAATAATGGGATTCCTCTGAACAGCAGTAAACGCTTGGACTAGTCTGGATGGAAGTCTCAAAAAATAAAATAAAAAAATAAAACCCCAGCGTTAGTTGATTAGATTGACAGTGCCTTAACTCAACCATCACAAACAAACTTTACATTAAAAACATTCCTTTGAAGAAGCCAAACATGCCAACATTAACTACTGCTTTAAGATACAGCCCAAAAGATGTGGAAAATGTGTTTAAAATGGTCCATTACTTTATTTTCATAAGATTTGGGTGGACACAAGTAAGGGTCCCTAGGTTTAAACTCTGACGACTGGTCACAAAAAAACATGGACAGTTGAGTTTACTGACATTTAAACGTGGTGCATCTAGACAAATGCCCATTTCAAAGTGCAAGTGAAAAAAAAAAAAAGAAATTAAAATAAAGAGCTACAGCAAAGGGAATTAACTCCAGCTTTAGTCGGTTCTTTTAAATGCATATAAAAGAGAATTGAAATATAGCACAAGTCATATGGACTTGTAAGGAGTTTTGTCATTTTGTGCTTGACATGCATTTACTCTTTTACTGTTCTGTTCTTTTGGGCGTGTATCTTTAAAATAACCTAAACCCAACATAAAATACAATAACCCTTAATGGTTTCAAAATACTCTAGTTGACTGACCAGACAGACATTTTGAAGGTATAGCATCCCATTACTCTGCAGAAAGCAGCAGAATTTAACAGACAAGCGACCCTGCACACTCATAAGCCTCAAGCTCCGCCCTTCACCCAATGCCCCACCCCTTTCAAAGGGGGGAGGGGCTAATTACCATACTTACAAGGATGGCATTCATTCCTGAGGCTATGCCATAGACCAACCCTGCCAGGCGGGCTGCATATGTATACTCTCTCAAATCATCCTTCAACAACCTGAGAAACAGGTAAGTCATGTTGCAGTGCAGTGGGTCTGCATATAGGTAGCGACTAGCAGGATGGGAAAAAAGAAAAAAGGGGGGAAAAAAATAAAGACCAAATGGAGTGATATTTGTATGGAAGGGTCATGACAAGACAAAAGGAAACGGGTTGAGAGGGACCACAGACAGAGTATGAATATGCAGCCTCAGCTCCGGCGACAATCTAAAGCTACTCTACTTCTACATCCGGAAAAACAACACTGAAAGACTGAGAAGAGCTTTTAGCTGTGTAAAGGCCATAAACAAAGCTACATTTGGGGTTACAACCGCAAGGACAGCAACCACTGGCAGTCATTTGTTTGTGTGTGAAGTTGGACTGTTGTCCTCACAGGAGGAGCATGTTGGGAAACAGCGGCATGGGGGAATATTAGGATACTTACATACATCCCATAGACGGTATTTTGAAGGTCATAGCTCAGGCCGGCTAGCTCGGCTGCATATGCATACTCGTTCAGGGAATCCTTGAGCAGCTCAAGGTACAAATATGCCATGTTACAATGCAACGGGTCCACGTACGCAAACGGGCTGTGGAAAAAACGCATGTGATAAACCCGGTCACTTGTAACTTTAGTACGAAGGGTCGATCTCTGAAAAATGTAATTGTAGTTTCTTAATGGTTTTGAGTAGTTAAAAGGGAATTTAACAGGATAAAAAAATAAATCAGTATTTCTATAACTTTAAAAGTGAGCTTAGTTGGTCTACAGCAAAACAGTCTGACACTTCACCACTGCTGGAAGAAGAAAAAAAAAAAACAAAAAAAACAAAAACAAAGTATCACTAAAACCTGTAAACTAGTATAACATTTTTCAGGTGAATCTCATGATGTCAAAACATGTCCAGATCATCTCACACAAACCAAATTTTATTTTTATTATATTTTCATTATATCTGCGAATTATATTTCAAAGATTTTTACAAAAAAATCTTATTTTAAAAAAACCCTTCTACCGATTATTAATATTATGGAAAATATGAATAAACAAATAGACAAATCACCACTATGTACAGTTTTTATGCTGAACATACCTGAAAAACTCAAAGTTTAAACAAGCCTTGGGTAGGAAAAACTTGTCATCTTGTTTGAACCAAATTTTGCTCATTGCCGTGTCCTAAAAAGAAAAAAAAAAAAAAAAAAGATTCAGGAAGAAAGAAAAGCCAACATTTTAGAGACTTTCAGCAATTCATGTAAAATGACTAATGACTTATACAAAATTGTTTTAAGCACAACACACCTTTATCAAAGTGGGGACAGATGGGGAATCCTTTTCTAAAGGATAAATCTCAAAGTTTGTTGGGATGAATTCATTCTTCATTGGCAGTTTGAACTTTCCATTGAGGTCTGCATTTTGCCATTTCTGAAACAAAAGAAAAAAGGAAACAATTTTTATTCATTTATTTTATATATATATATATTTTTTTTTTTTTTTTTACAGTAAACCAAAGTTAAAATGAGTCTGCTAGAGTAGTGTTTATATCTTTCTACAAAAATCAAACTGACTTGCGTACTTCACAGCTCAGCACAAGGCTAGTCCCCTTTGATCAAATATACATTGCTCATAATACATGGATCGTCCCTACACCATTTTAGTTATCTGTCTGGACCATTTAATAGTAGTCTAAATTCTGAATGAAAATGAAGATAAGGTTTGTGCGCATACTCTGAACAGAAAAGAACAAAAAAAATCAATCAAAGATGACCAAAACAAAATGCGTCTCACCTTAATAGCATCATCAGTAATAGCTTCCTGTTTGTACTGCGTCCCATACCACTCCTCAGTCCGGTCTGTCTGCCCTTCAAACGATTTAGAGACAACAGCAACCCTAAAAGAAAAAAAGTGAAGCCAAAAGAATTGTAAGATCACTGCACCAGACACAGCATGACACAGTCCATTTCTCACAACTCCCTTGGGGAAAAGGGGCCATGCAATTTTGCTTTTATCAGATCTCTGCCTCAGTAAATAGATTGGGAATTATGGTCATTACATCAATCAAAGGTTCGAGTTTCCCGGAGCTTCTCAATCTGCTGTGCAGGGCTTTAGATCAATGCACCATTTCTGGACAATTTAGACCGTCGACGATCAATAGAGAACTTTTGGAACAATGACGTGCTATTCTGGACTCCCCTGCATCAATCAACTACATAAGAGCCCAGAATAGGTTCTGTCTAAAAACCTGAACACTCTTTCCAGTAGTAGTCTAAAACACAAGGTTACCAGCAGGATACAGCAGTTCCAGACCATTCGCCACCGCCTGATGCTTAGTGCACACAAAAACGGCAAGTGATTTCTCAATCTGGCAAGCTTTAATTTAATTGGTGCTACACAATTTCCAGCACTGAGATCACAGATTTTTTATTCAGTCCTACTGGAAAAAGTGGAAGTGTTGTTTAGAAGGTACTTTCTTTCTACAGTGTACACCTCTGAGGAAGAACTACTTGGTGGATTTGGCAACGTTCATGAAAAATCAGGATACAAGATCAAAATGTCATTTCATATTCTGATAAACCCACTGCTAAATGTCACAATAACTGTGCTTGGTCATTTTAAATATGGTACAGATGGTATCTAGCTGTCTAAGTTGGCAGTTCTTGGCCAGAAAAGGCTAGATCACATTTTCACAGATAGCCAGAAGTCTGGCTATGTGAGACTTTGGTCATCTAGTGTTACAGAGATCTTAGCAAGGTCAGCGGTTTAGCCTATCAGACAAGAAGAGGTGTGACAAGCAGTAAATTACCAGATCTGAAGGCAAAGTCTTGATCTTGATCTGAACAGTTTGGAAATACTAAGACAAAATGAAATACAGCAACCCCACAAGTTCCTCCATCCCAAAAACAACACGAGAGTAGCAATGGTTGAGATGCAGTTCAAACACAGACAAACGCTCTTTTAAAGCTGGAAAGGAAATTGAATTTGAAAGGCTTTGTCACATTGGTGAGAATCTGAATTGGGATTCTTTCAAACACAGCAAGATGATCCAGTTTAAAAAAAAAAAAAAGCCTTCAAAAACAGATGAAGAATAGGCAATCTGAGCCCAGTTTGGCCCTGAGCAGCAATATATTAAAGAAGCTGATATTTGCTTTGCACGGGTTCAAATATGAAGCTCCTTCAGTAGGTCTTTGAAGAGAGCAACCAATGGCTATAAGTCGGTGTTAAACTAATCTCATCCCGAGGGGACACTAGTAAATATCTTTCAGATCGATCCACAACAACAATTTCATCAGGGGTAACAACAAATGACAGTGTTTTGGGTTAATATATGGGACTAGCAATTTGAACAAACCGCAAACCACCACCAATATTAAAATAATCCAGAATACTTTTCCACAGGTTACATATACACACTAGGGATGTGCATCTCCATAACGAAGGCTGATGCGATACACATCTTGATGCACAGTTGATGATACAATACATCAGGGGTCACAAAGTTCGGTCCTGGAGGGCCGGTGTCCTGCAGAGTTTAGCTTTATCCCTAATCAAATACACCTGAAGCAGCTAATCAAGGTCTTACTAGGTATACTTGAAACTTCCAGGCAAGCGTGTTGAGGCAAGTTTGAGCTAAACCCTGCAGGACACCGGCCCTCCAGGATCAAGTTTAATGACCACTGCAGTACATTAAAGATACATATAAAGCAGCTACCAATGTGATGCGATTCGATTCACCCCATTACAATGCAGTGCGATCTGATTTCAATTTGATTCAACAATGCGATTCAATGCAATGAAAAAAAAAGAAAAGATGCTATGCAATTCAATATGGTATAGATAGTTTGCTTTTATTTCTTTGGTTAATTATAATTATTATTATTTGGTAGAATGCAGCTCTACACCTCTGCCATGTTATATTTATATACTATGTGACTCTCAGAACACGCCTCAGTCTCCTTTGTGTTGCGATACGTCATTCGCATAGCAGCAGTGGTGATGAGAGAAAGCGCTTGAGAAACAGTTTAGAGAGGAGAAATCAATCTACATTTAAAATATTGGTCACTTCTAAAAAGTATAGCGCATCTACCAATAATATATACAAGTCATTGCTTTTTACCAATGCAAATGTTAGAAAATGCATTGCAATACAAATACCAACTTGTATTTGACGCACACTTAAATCGATGCATCATATCATTAACTTTTATGCCTATGCATAATGCACCAATGCAAATCAGTGAATCTTACTAATCCCCAATACACACACTTATGTGCATGTTACAAAAGTGAAAGACCACCTTGCGTGTGCGCGCTCACCTGACATTCTCTGGTCTCAGTTTATCAAGCACCATCTCGATCAAGTCTGGCCTGAACTCCTCCAGCAAGTATTCAGCAGCTAAGACTTCCTCCAACGGATAGTACTGACACAGACAGAAATGGGTATTATATTCAGAAATATATCTTTTGCTCTCAAAGAATATCTGATCTTTTCATAGCCTTTGAAAGCTTTTCAGTGTTAAAATGTATAGTGTATTAAATATATTTTATAGCATTATAATACAATACAATGCACTCAACCTTACATTTCAAAAGGTGACAAATAAACCAGAAGCAATATACACAGTGATTAACATCATTCTTGACTGATTGCTTTAAACCATCAAAAGTTCACAAAATTAGTGTAGAAAAATGCAAAACAACCATTTGTATTTAATTCTCAAGCTAAGTTACACAATACTGATTAACTGGTATAATAACGCATACTGTTCCAAACACTATTTTTGAAGTAGACAGAATGGAGTACACAAACACAAAATAATTAAAATTAAACATTGGCTATGATCTCCTGACAAAACACCGAGCAGCACCCCGATGACACAAGCAACTGTAACCATGGTGACAACCTTTTAAAGTCTTTCATGAGAGACACCTACATGCAGTAGTCCAACCACTTTAGATGTGTATCCACGAGGACGTTCCTTATCCTTAAATCTGAAAGCCACAGTGTTCAGATCCTGCAAAAACAAAATTTAGACACAAATCAGTGATGTCCTAACCACCAAGTCTCATTGTAGCACTGTATGAAAATTCACCTGCTGTTTATCATGGAAGACGATAGTTTAATATTCACAAACCCTAGTCTATTTCATGATTGATTCAGCGTACAGCTCTAATTTTGATTTATTCTCCCAAATGTTGCCGAATTCCATGACTTTCTGGGTTACACAGTGAATTCCATTTTTTTCTGACTGGAATTCATAAATCTTTCCACGTTTTCTGCATTGCAGGATTCTACTTTAACAAGCATGTTTTTACCTTACACTCCTGAAAGACCCACTCTTGAGGGCCCTCTGTCCGCAGCTTCTGAATATACTGGAACATGTGGAAGATGATATCCTCGACATGCACTGGAGACACAGGAAATATAGCTCAAGCCATCAAAAACATACTGGTCGCACCAAAACACACACAAAAACACTCCAGGTCCTTACACAGCCCTTCTTCTGTCAAGTCCACATTAATAATGAAGAACATGAATCCTCTGGCTCCTTCTTTCTGGCCTCCGACTAGCGTGTTCACCCATCCTGAGAAGAGACAGAGTGCATCCATGAATCCATGGACACAATGCATGGTTGAGATCTAAAATATGGATCCTTATATTTTACCTTTAAGTCTAAATCACAAATTATGTAAAATTTTTCGCACGTTTTATCATCTGGCCATTCAAAGAAAAAGCTACCTTTCCTGACAAACTCTCTCACCTTTAGCTTTGAGCTCAGACAGAAGACTCCCTGGACCCTCATGTCCAATCAGATGGCCCAGATAATGACCTGGATTTGATTTGTAGTACTTCTGCAGGTCTGGGATAGGGAAGGTCACATACAAGTTTCTAATGTCCTTGATAGGCACGACTTTATAAAATTGCTGTGGGAGGGGAAAGAAAAATTGGCAATTGAATCAGACAATAAGAAAAACACAGCAGCAGAGAACATTGCTTAAAAGAAAAGGAAATTATGTGTTGCATACTTGGGTTTAATGCAGTAGAATTAGTCATTCACAAATTCAATGGTCATTAACTGTTTTACACTACTGTTGGGGTTCAGTAAAAAAAAAAAAATCATTTTTATGTGTCAAAAATGCATTAAACCGATCAAAAATGAAAGTAAAAACATTTAATATTACATTTTAACTGCTGTTTTTTTAACATTATATTCAACAAAGATTCCTGAAAAATGTTAAGCAGCACAGCGGTTTTCAACAATGATAGAAATAAAAAAAAAAAGTTTCTTGAGTGCCAAATCACCACATCAGAATGATTTCTGAAGGATCATGTAACACTGAAGACTGAAAAACCATTTTAAAACCTTAAAATGTATAGAAAACAGTTCTTTCGATTATAATATTTCACGATATTACCATATTCTTTTTTTAAATAAATGCACCTTTGCTCAGCAGAAAACACTCTTTTGAAAAACATTCAATCTTACGGACCTCAAACTTTGAACAGTAGTTTATAATACCAAAAGTTCAGTTCTGATAAAGCATTTCCATTAGACAAGGAGCAGGTGTAGGATTCAAGACGCATGACTGGGGTTTAGATCTTACCCTCAGGTGTTCTTCCTGGAAAGGGTGTGATGGGAATTCTGGGAGAGGGACATTCTTGTTCTCAACCGCTCCAAAAAGGTTCACCACCATAGATGTCAAATCATCCAGCGACTCTGAAAAAATGTGAGTGTGTTAAACTCAAACTGAAACCTTCATCTCTGCACCCTTCAGAATACATACTAGTCTGTGCAAAAACAGACTATGAATCATTCAACAGAATGACAAACAAGGCAGATTTTATAAAAGATTCAGCATCAGACCGAAACCCAAGTGAGAAATCTTCCGTGCCTTGAATGGACCTCACAGATCATTGCGTTTACTGTTAGCTACATTTACGTACGAATAACTGAGCCCATTTTTTGCAGATTTGTGCATTTACTTTTTTTTTTTTTTTTTAAAACAGAGTGACCAGGAAAAGCTTGCAGATTGAAAAATGGAAATGGTCTTCATCCACTAGCAAGTGTAAAATGTAAGAAATCAAATTAAGGTTGGTTTATGTCGCCGATGACTGACCTCTGCCCAGCACACACAATCCCATAAGGTTGGAGGAATAGTAGGTGGAGTGAAACTTGAGCAGCTCCTTGCGGATATCAATGCCCTGTTGAGATGGCCTTGTCTCAAGGGTTAACTTATTGCCTTAAAAAGACAAATCACAAAAAACAAATTATTGGACAACAACCAGCACTGATTAGAACAAAGGAGAGTCAATAAGCACTTCACATTCAATGCAACTTTATATTCACAGAGCTCACATATGGATACAGACCTACCACAATTAAATGGTGATGAAGAAACATTTGGAAAAAGTGACATTCTGTCATGCAAATAACAGTTGAACATGTTAACTTTTGCTACAAAAAAACCTTTAACATAAATCTGTTGGAGTGCATTTTATTTTTTGAATGCACATCTGTTTTTCTCTAAATGGTTCTGGTTAACATGAGGGTAAATGACAGAACAAATCACTTTTTTCAAGTGCAAGCAAGCCTTATATAACTCAAGGCCGCCACCATCTGGCTATTCTGGGCAGAGATAAATCTTCTCAAAGAAGATTAGGCTAAATTGATCTAGACATTATCCTCTAGCTTTCTACTGTCCTTCACTGAGAATGAAGTATAGATAACATTTACAGCACCGCATGATGGGAAAAAGGCATGTTCCAAAAGATCTTAGGTCCAAAAACAGAGATAATGGGAATGTATCTACATGAAAGATTAAATCATACGTGAAGCATTTCCATACCAGTGCCAAACTTGCTAAAAGGATGTTTAGGGTTCCCAGTGGCTTTCTCCAACTGAAACAGCCGCCATGCGTCATTCATGAGGTTCTTCTCATGTTCTGAATCCACTGCGTTCACCTCTCGGTCCTTACAGCTCTCATCAAACAGTGGACAGAGAAAGAACTGGGCAAATCTATGAAACAAAATCAGCCAAACACCATTTAATGCACTGTTTAGATAAAGTTTGTTTGAACAATCACTGTCAGCCTACAGCTGCAGAACACTACTTGTTCCTGCTAAAAGTCATTTGCATAAATAAAATCTGAAATTAAAAGCATGCAAATTGACATGAAGCGCAACTGCCATGCAAATTAAATGTACACAATGAGTGGAACGCTGCTGTAAGTGAAATGGTGATCTGCACTGTTTACTATAAATATGAAAGGGACAAAACACCTAAAATATGGAATAAGGTCAAAATATTTATTTAAAAAACAAAAAAAAAAACACCATCCTTTCACAGCCTTTACGAGTTGCCATAATCCCACTATAATCTGACATTAAAAAGGACAAATGGCAAGATTAAGTGTGCCTACAAACTAGAGTTTAAGATGCATCAAAGCTCAAATGAATCCAATGACTTATGCATTACAAAGCATGCAATGCAGTTTGCAGAAGTGACATTTTGCATTGCAAACCACTGTTAGGAATATTAACTTTTGCTACACAACTCATTTACATATACATCTGCTGACCAATGAGAATTTTATCGAGGCGGGTACAGGTGTGCTTTAAGAAATCCAATTTGCTACATGTCCGATAGATTTCCAATGGTCGCTGATGTCTGATTGCCTCAGCTTTTTCCAACACCCTCAAAATGCATCCTACACATTCCTACCTGTCAAACACTCACTAAGTGTTTTCTAGAGTCATGGCCCAGTTTTTGGAGATTAATCATGAATCATTCAAATGTTTCAATGAGCAGGTGGTGTTCTGGGTCACAGAAGCAGATGGGCTCTGGGGGAAACTCTTCTCTCTATATCCCAGCAACCCGATTCCTCCTGGACATGTAACTCCACACCGAAAGGCATCGTGACACCTGAAGGTCTAAACCCTGTTCACCTTTTCATAAGTTCAAACAGTGCACACGTCACTCTTCAGCATCTAAAACAGACCAGCATTCCAGATGGCTCTTTAATAATTCACCAATTGCTCTTTTTTTGTGGCACGACTCGGCTCAGCACGGTTCAGAGTGGCACGGCACGGCTCAGTTCGCGTTTCCACTGCAGTTTAGTACCACTTTAGAGTGGGTGTGATTATTCACGTGTCGTTATAGTCATGCTGCCTCTACTGCCATGACTCCTGAAAAACTTTTTAATTCCGTGTCGCTCCATTACGCTCTCGGACCCGCTCCTCGGCTATCAACAAGAGGACAGTCTATACTTCCTCAACAGACAACAAAACAGACATTTTTTGGCTGTTAAAAGAAAGGTGCGCTCATTCAAAACAGTCACGTTTGATCCTTCGCTGGCTGTGCTGATTTAAATCTAGCGGGTCTGTTGTGTCTTGTGCCGCAAGTTAATTTTCTCCGGCCAATCAGTGATCAGCAGAGTTTACACCTCACGTTTTGGTAATGGTACGGTTCGCTTAGAACCTCGGCTGAGGTGGTACTAAAAAAAGCACCAGGTACTGTACCCAGTGGAAAACCCCCAAAAGTGAGCCATACTGAACCGTACTGTGCCGTACCACGCAGTGCAAATGTGCCATTGGACTCATTTACCTGTCCAAAGCCCCTTGTAGATGCTCATGGGATACATCAAAATAGTAATTGGTGTGCTCTCCACTGGTGAAGGCATTGGAGCTGCCAGCGTGCTCACTCAAAAACTGGCTGTACTCATTCTCTTTGGGGTACTTCTCGGTTCCCAAAAACAGCATGTGCTCACAGAAGTGGGCCAGTCCTGAAATGTTCTCGGGATCTGACAAAGAACCTGCAGGATAGTAAGAGGAGAAAAGCAGATTAAGAAGTGCAAGAAAATTCTGATAGCTTGCACTCTAACACAAAAAGAGTGCTTGACAAACTTGTAAATCGAGCTGACTTCACTGGATGACGACAGGTTCAGGCATATTCAAGATCCTTATGCTTTAATCCTTAGTTACACAAAGGTCTGCATGAAGGTTTGCTACAGTATTAAAGACATAAGAACACTTAAACAACCAGCTCTACCATAATATATTAGTCAGACAGATAGGTCTCCAAGTCTTTGAAGCAAGGGTTCTCAACTCCAGCCCTCGAGGCCCACTTTCCTGCAGAGTTTAGCTCCAACCTTAATCAAACTCACCTGCCTGTTTCTTTCTAGTGATCCTGGAGGAAATGCTTGCAAAACCAAGTTACTCAATTCAATAGGACAATTTACATTAGAATCAGTATTTCAACTCAAACTCTGTTGAAAATTAATGCATTTTCAAAAAACAAATTAATGCTACACAAGCAGAATAAATTTGCACAAATCCCTTGTAAAACATTGTAACATTGAAATAATTAAACTAATTATTTTTGTTTTTCATTAATAAGGGCCACTAAATAGCATTGTGTCACTGTTTAAATGACTGAATCAGTTTGTTGAGCCGGTCCTTTGGTCCTTGTTATATTTGAAAACTAATTGGAATAGTGTTCAGCATAAACAAAGCATTAGAAAAGAAAAGAAAAACAACCTCAATGAATTCAAATTTGCTTATCAAAACAAAAGGCTCTTTTAAACTGTAATAAGCGAGTATTAAAGAAACACAATGACATTTTTATATCTAATCCACATCTCTACTTACACAATTTCATTTAATGGACTTTTTTTTTTTTTTTTAACTTTTGCTTTATCAAGTGATTGGGTTGTTGAAAGCTGCACTTTCGGGCATTAGTTAAGCCCACCCATAAGTCTGTGCTGACACACTGAGCGGCGCTCCAGCTGCAATTCAAATTAATTGTTTAAAAAGTTATTATTTTTTTTAAATAAAGGGCTGAAAAGATTCAATGTAACACAAGAAAGTCTTCAATGACTTGTACAGAGTGGTCTGTTCAGAAACGAAATTATTGAAAACTCTCGTGGGCTTTGAGTTTCTCTCTGCAACAAAAGACATAAAACCAGGACAAGGGCAGCCGCCAAGGTCTGGACTATTAAAAGTTGCTTTTTGTGAAGTGGAAAGCTACAGAGACACAGACAGAGGCAACCCAATCAATTCAGTTAAAATATAGTTATTGATGGCCAATAATGACGATGACCTTCAGGTTAGTAATAAATAGCCTGCATTAAAATAGAATGGATCAGAAAGCAGTAAGTAGAGAGATATATATGCAGCAAACAAGAAAGTCATCTCTTTCTGTATACCTATGTGGACATCCAGTGCAGCTGATGATTTGTCAGTGGTGGGGTCACTGATGAGAACGGCTTTCAGCCCATTTGTAAACTCAAGTCCTCGATACTCCCGTTTGTCTTCTGGAGAACGAATGATATCGCTCACCACCCTCTTTACAGCCGGATCGCTCATTCTGGCGGACAGAGTTGCAACACGTCTGGATAAACAAAAGACAAAGTTAAGAGGCCAGGCATTATCAAACAAACTCTTTATGAATTACTTCCTGTATCGAGAAATTTCAAAAGGGCAAACAGACTCCATGTCAAGTTAATTTCACAATCAGTCAGACATACAGAAACCATTTAGATCAGAATGTGAATTAAAATGTAATTTAGTTGTTCTTAAATGTTACACTTTCATTAAAATTAGGCTCAGTCCGTTAAATTAGTTTAAGTGCTAGATTTAGTTTGAAAGTATTACATTAGCCTAACTTTTTGTACTTTAAGCGTCCGTTTAGTCTATTAGCTTACTTGAAACTTAAGTTGTTGAGACTAAACTTGCACTTGAACTGAACCACTAATGTAGCTACATCAAGTGCAAATTTAGTCTCAGTTTAAGCGAAATTGTGTCTTGGTTGAAGTATACATTTGGACTGTTTAGTTTAAAAATAAATGGAGATTAGGTTTTACATTGTGTCACGTTACTTTAGTGTAAGTGATTTAGTTATGCGTATGTTAAGTTTAAGTCTAACGTTAACTTAAATTTAAACAGTCCATTCGGCTTTCAGCGTTTCCGTGGGGCTTTAAGTTTTAAACGGACTTACTGTTGAGTTATATAAAAACCAACGAGAAATTCAACAGACTCAAACATTTTTAGAATTTAAACAAAAGATATGTTGAAACATTATGAAATATTGTGTCATGAGCTAAAGCTACCGCGCGCGACAGCAAAACACGAGACCGCCGCCAGAGAACCGGGCCGCCGCTGAACGAACACAAAAAACAAAACATATATTTGACACTTACCTAATAGTTCGAACGAAAACAGTGGATAATATCATAAAATCGGAAGATAACTCGCTGTAAAGGCCCACCGGTTAACACATTTCTGCATACTTCAGTACTGGAAAACAAAACTCTGCCGAAGCCGTCAGGACGCCATGATTTCTGCAGACAAAACCAATCAATCTCAGATCAGCCGCAGGCCGCTTTCACGCGCCGTTGATTAATTTACATTTAATATGAGTTATAAACCATTACATACATGTATACACGCATGTGGAACATATATTGCTATGGAAAATATCTGAAATACCCATTTGTTTCCTTGAAGCGGTTGGAATTGCTTAGTCACGCCTTGCCGACGATTGACGTTACGAAACAGGCCACACCCACATCCAGGTTTAGTCGCGAGCACGTTGAGTATTTAAAGAGACCTCTGATTTAAGCGTCCAAGCTGTCCATCTCTCTCTCTCTCTCGTTATGATTTGCTAGTGACATAATCTTAAAACTCTTACTGATCTAATCCTTTATTGATTTATTCTTTTGTAATAGGGTAGATATGATGGTTAAACGTATATGTTAAAGGGAAAGTGTGTTGTTCTGTAACTGGTCACAATTTCTTTTGTTTGTCATAATTTTTAATCACAGATCGCTTCAATTCTAAAATGGGTTGACAAGAATGTCATGCTGCACATCTTTCTGGCTGCTGTCATCGCTTGACACTTAATGTCAACTAGACAACAACGACCTCAGACAAGAACAAGAACATCACTATATGCAAAAACTGCTCTTAAAACAAAAGATCAGTTAAAGATAGTTTTCAGGTTTCTATTTGTGTTATTTTGGTGCATCTGGAAAATGTACGGAGTTAGAGAAAGCACACAGACTTTGTTCAGTACAGATTATGATGTACAACATTATACAATTATGCATACAAAAAAATAAGATAACAGAAAAAAAGAACAAGAAAAAAATATAAAATAAAATAAAAAGTGGCAGGGAAAATAATATAAAAAAAATTATAAAATATATAAAAATCTTTAAATATATATACAAAAAGCAAAATAATATAAAATATAAAAATAATCATATAAGAATAAAAATAAGTGTACAAAAGGGTGGTTATTGAATTACTATCCCTGACAGACAAAATGCACTGAATATTAATTGCATCTGCTTGTTATTTTTGGCTTTAACAACATGTTTTGTTTTCAAGTAGGCTACATGACAAACAATTGAACAAAATGTTCTGCAAGATCTAAAGATGCAGTTAGGAGCTGGGAGCTTGATTTGTTCTTAAACAGATTCTGGATTAAAAATAAGCAGTATTTAATACTCTACAACAATTTCACCATGACAAATAAGCACAGAAACATGTCACAGAGGTCATGTCAGCTGTTTGGGAGATTAGCAGAGCCAGAATAAAGAAGCAGGGCTGAATTTGTGGTGATTTTATGCACAGATTTCTTGTTTACAACTTGAAAATAAATTGCTACAACAGCTGTTCCATCAGAAAAACCCGTTAAAGCCTTTTTGTTTGAAGAGAAATAGTAAAACGCCACCTATGTGCATGGTTTAAGAATCATAGCTGTGAATTTTCCGCCTTGCGCTCGTCCTGTAGGTGGCTCGCCGTGATCGTATAGTGGTTAGTACTCTGCGTTGTGGCCGCAGCAACCCCGGTTCGAATCCGGGTCACGGCAGTTTTTTTGTGCAGTAATTTCCAGAATTCATTATTACAGATTCTGAGTAATTACACAGCCAAATTAAAACGGTTACAGAATGACTCTCAAATAGCCACGACCGATTAATAAAACCGACCCGTATGAACGTCGACGTAGTCACGTTGTGGATGCGTCAGCGTCGTTTTGACGTCGCACACGAAGCCATGTAATTTTGATCACTTCCACTAGGTGGTGATATTACAATTGTTAAAAATATGAATCATACACGCGTCCTTGATATGTGCTGAGTATTTTCCAAAGTTACAATTGTGGTTTGGGGTGTATTACCAACTATAATGAAATATAATGAAAGCATGATGATTAATTAATTAATTAATTTTGTTTTTTTTTTGGTCTATTATACTAATGTATGCCTTGAGAGAATGTGTATTTTTGAGTGAATGTGTGTAGTTTGGTTTGGGTTTGATCACCGACTGACTGAAGGTCTGATAAACACCGGCTGGTCGATGTTTGACTTTATGTTGCTCCTCCTTCATAACCACAAAACCCTACTTTAAAACTCTTAGAAACGCAGTCAGGCACTGACTTCAGCAGACACCTTTAACTCTTTTAACACTTTAGGATTGTTAAGCATGGACACTGTTTCTGCAAACACACATGAATCCAGCAGCAGTCAGAGGAAAGTGATCGCGGTGGTGGGAGGCGGTTTGGTGAGAATCACTTCATCTTTATGACTTGATTACATATCTTAGAATTCTCTCACTCAATATCAGTGTCTCTATCTATCAAGTCATTAAAATATTTGAATAATCACAGAAAATTAAAATGAAAGAAAAGTTGTATTGCTTGTCTGTCTGACTCAGGTGTGTTATGTTTCTCTGGTTATGTTTCCTATAAAAACAAAAAACAAATGGACAGTTATTTTAAGATGCAACCTTTGTTAATCACAGTAATAGTACAGAGATTAATTCTACTAGAACTTGCACCTGGAAAATGTTAATGATTGACGAAGTGGTTATGAAACTCTGTAAATGATCTTTTACAGATGTGTTGACGACTGAAATGAAATAAAAATCGGACTTTATTGAATTTTAATCTAAGCACTTTATAGTTATTTATGCGAGTGTAATCTGACAAGAATTATATAAATTAAATACATAAAATTAAAGGTATGAGAATATAATTCGCTTAGAATATAATATGAGTGAATCCAGTGAGTTATGGGTGTGTTTATGTTTTCATCAAGTGTCTTTATGAGTTTATAGTTGCATAAACCAACTTTAAGGTAAATGTTTCCTTCTTTAATGGTTTGATCTTCTGACATGAAAAAAGATTGATAATAAAATCTGATCAATAACACTGCACTGGGCACAAAGCATAAGAATACTGTCTGTAAATAATATATTCCCTGCTAAAAAAAAAAAAAATAGAAGCCCAATAGAAACCATCACAGAAATTCTAATAGTTTCCATTAAAATACCATTTTAAACCATTAGCTTTTTTCCAGTAAAACCATTACAAAATTCCTTTTTGTAGTGTGTTTTGGGCATTTTTCCAATAGGATTTAACATCCCACCAATAGAATCCATCACATACCAGTAGACACCATTACAGTTTCCATTAAAACCAATACAATCCCCATTATAACCATTAAAACCATTACATTTTCTATTGTGTTTTGGGCAGGGTTCTACTGTTTTTTTCAGCGGGGTTGTTTGTTTAGACCTGTGTTGGTCAGCCAGTGTCTATGTAAAGCCCTGAGAATGTTCAGCAGTACCCTTTTATATAGCTATTTTAAATAAAATAAAGTAAAATCATCCAAAAGTCTTCAGTTCTACATTATCTCTTTAATTCCTCTTTCCTTAATATGCTTTGTAGTTAAGCATAAGTTTATAAGGAAAATTTAGGTCATTGCAAGCTTTTCAGATGCTCTAATAAAACATTTTTAACACTCTTATACAAAAATGTATAGTACAGTTAATATCATATTATAGTAAATAATTACCATTGTACATTGTACTAATATGTTACATATCCAAAAACACGGAATCAGTTTGTCATAAATAATCTATTTCTTATTCTATCCCTGTCAATTTAGGTTGGATCACTGAACGCCTGCTTCCTTGCCAAACGAGGATTTGACGTTGCAGTCTATGAATCTCGAGAAGGTGAAGACATGCGCTATCTCTCACACTAGCATTAATCAAGACATTATTTTAAGGCTGTCATTCTGCATCTCAGTTATCTCACTCCAGTTTTGATTATTCATACTGCACACTTCAAAATCTTTAAGCTCACTTATAATCTTGTGGAAGGATTTTAGACCATTATAGACCACCACAGATTCATTTTGCACAGATATGGAGTTTCAAATATCTTTCTAACTTCAAATGCATTCCTAACCTCTTAATTTTTAACTTTTACATTTATTTTCTATTAGATATTCGGCAGGCAAAAGTCGTGAAAGGTCGAAGCATCAACTTGGCCCTGTCACATAGGGGGCGCCAGGCCTTGAAACATGTGGGAATGGAGGATAAGGTGGGTTTAGTCATTTACCTGTGTTAAGTGGTTGTAGGGTGCATGTATTCTGATTTTACATACATTTGTGTCCTCTTTATAGTTCATAGTTGTTAAAGCCATCATATTCAACATTTTCTTAGACACTAGGCACTTTCATTAATAATGCATAGCACACTGTTTTGATTAAGTAGTAAGTAGCCATTAGCAGATGCTTTGATCATGCAGTGGCCTACAGTATAGTACACTTATTAAAGAGACAATTCTCCTGGAGCTGGGTATATTATTTTGCATATTTCTATCACGATTGATGCTTTTAGGAGCAATATTAGCATGCAGTTGCTTTTTAATAAACACCTTGGCAACCAGTAGTACAGTATTTTCCGTAACACCTAATGAATTCGGTGACGTCTGAGCTAGTCTCGGGCTTTTCCACAGAGGGAAGTGTTGAAGGTACTACGGGGAAGTCTGACCATGTGAAACTAGGTCAGATGTTACATACATTCAATACATACACAGTCAAACTTAGAGTCAGGAAGTATTGAGTCTTATATGGTAAGCACACAGACTCCTGTGTCTCTGTGACTTGTTTTTTTTTTAGATTTTTCAGCTTGACAGAGCCAGGAATGCCAGATCAGGAATACTGTATGAACTCAACCCTGAGTTAACACGATTTTTCATATCTGACAGAGTGTGACAGACAGTCTGAAGCTTTAGAGGCAAAAGGTGGATGGATGGAGCTGTTGTGAGCTCTTGTATTTAAAATACGTAACATGATTTACCCAAATAGGACATCTGCCTGGATCAACATCCTTTGTTGGTCTTGCAACAACATTTCCATCAACCCAGATCATTCCCAAATTAGATTTTAGGGTTATGTTTAGTGCTTCAGTAAGGGGCTTCAACTACACTTTTACAATTTATTCATTGCTCTCTGGCTTTAGTTCCAAGTATTGTGCTTCAATGACTTGTATAATATATACTGTTATATATATATATATATATATATATATATATATAAATAAAATAGAATTTTATTCTATCTTTTATTCAGCAAAGATGTTCTGAATTAATTCGAAGTGAGGGTAAAGACCTTTACAAAATGTATATTTCAAATAAATGCTGTTCTTTTGAAATATCTATATGATGAAAGGATCCTTAAAAAAAAAAAGAGAAATGGTTCTTGAGCAGCAAATCATGATTTCTGAAGGATCACGTGAAACTGAAGACTGGAGGAATGATGCTGAAAATTCATCTTTGTTTCACTGGAATAAATTACATTTAATTAATATATTACAATAGAACAATCAAATAATATTTCACAGTATTGCTGTTTTTACTGTATTTTTGATCAAATAAATGCAGCCTTAGTGAGTATAAGAGAAAATTACTGATGCATATATATTATCATATGTGCTTTTTTTTTTGTAGATAGTCTCTAAAGGCATTCCAATGCATGCCCGTATGATCCATAATCTGAATGGAAAACGCTCTCCAATACCCTACGGCAGGAAGGGACAGGTAACAGTAACTATTTTCAGATCTACACATTCATATTCACACAAATGTAATAACTTTAAACTGCTATCCTCTAGATCCTTACCTCAGCAGTTTAGAAATGCTCAGTCACATGACAGGTTGCTGTAAAGTTATTGCACAGTTACAGGGTTATTAACCCACTAGTTGAGAACATTTACATCAGACATACATTCATGCTTGGAGTCTGTTTGCTGATACGTGACCAGTGACCCCAGCAGAATCAATACAACCATCTCCCTTCAAACCAGTTTGTTAATCATTACAATCATAATGCGCACGTAATAGTGGCAGTTAGGACTTTGGCATAGCCATTTTTCTTTCTTTTGATTAGAAATCAGCACATTTAGTTTCCTGTCACGTCTATACAATTCTAATTATTATAAATGTGGAATAAATATGGCCACAGTAGTTTGACAGAAATCTGAATGTAAATGAACATGGACAGGTTGTTATGAACAAAATAATAATAACAATAATTATTATTATTATTATTGATAAACTAATAAAAAAAGTTATAGGCATATCATTTGTATAATTTTACATATTAATAAATGTGTATTTTAGGGTCTGTGTAGGTCATTAGAATATCATTGAAATTTATGAAAAAAAGAACAAAATATTGAGTGGTATATAATTTGAATAATTTTTCATATTAATAAATTAGTTTTTTTGAGCCTGTATATCATCAGAATATTATTGATATTTATGAACAAAAACTAATTAAAAAAGAGGTATATAATTTAAATAATTTTGCATATTAATACATTTGCATTTTTAGGTCTGTGTAGGTCATCATACTATCATTATAATTTATGAACAAAAACTAATTTAAAAAAGCAATATATAATTTGTATCATTTTACATATTAATACATTCGCATTTTTGGGTCTGTGTAGGTCATAATATCATTGAAATTTATGAATAAAGAAACTAATAAAAAAGTAGGAGAAATATCATTTAAGTATTTTTGCATATTAATACATGTACATATTTTGAGCCTGTATATGTCATTTTATTTTTCACTGTTTTACAAAACAATTTTTTTTTTAAATGTCCAATATTAAATATTGCTCGTGAAGCAAAACCAGTTGAGAACCACTGATTAACACGACTAAATATCCTGCTTCACTCAGAAATATATCACAGCCTGGGAATGGGTTGTGAGACACTGTTTCATGTTGTCTTTGCGACAAAAAGGCCCTAAATATGCTTTGAAAAGAGTTGAGATGAAAAGCTCAGGGTTCTCTGGCCCAGTTTGTGTGTTCATTTTGTTCCTCATGAGGTTTGTGGGGATTATGTTTATTGGAAATCAGCAGATGGACTGAAACAGAACTGCTTTTAAACCATTAGCTTATGACTACTTCTATGTAATCCCCTCACAAAACACACTCACTGCGACAAACAATGTGTGTCAAGGTGCTTTTAAACAGTTGTGACATCTAAGCTGTAGATTATAGTGCCTTTCAGGTGACTGAACTCCATGGCTGTCATAAATCCATCATTTCAGACTTAAAATATCCCAGATAATCCAGAACATGCATAATAGAGATTAACGTTCTGACTGACTCTAACCTGGCTGTTCTTTCTCTTGTAGTACATCCTCTCTGTGGACAGAGCTAACCTCAACAAGGAGCTGTTAACAGGTAACAGTTCATTTAACCAACGCCATTTCAAAAAAGATGTGCCACTTTATACGCTATGTATATGGTACCTTATGTACCTTCATTTTTTTTAAATGACTTCTTGGGTTCTTTTGAAGATAAAAACCCTATGTCCCTGTTTGCATATCGATCCCAAATGGTCTCAAATATTTTTGTTTCAAGTCCTCTCTTCATTTGCCCACTTTTTGGGATCTAATCAGTTACTAATGTATACAATCAAGTCCCTTTTTTGATTATCCAGTTGAAATTTGAAATATACTACCATTGAAAAGTTTTGTGAAAAAGTTTAAATGTTTTTGGAGAAGTCTCTTATGTTCACCAAGGCCGCATTTATTTGATCTGCAAAACTGTAATATTGTGAAAATATTACAATTAAAAAGAATTGTTTTCTATTTGAATATATTTAAAAATGAAATTTATTCCTGTGATGGCAAAGCTGAAAGCAGTTGTGCTGCTTAATATTTCAGTGGAAACCATGATGCATATTTCTTCTGGATTCTTTGATGAATATTAAGTTCAAAAGAACAGCATTTATTTGAAATGTACATTTTTTGTCTTTGCTTTCACTTTTGATCAATTCAGTGTCTCCTTGCTGAATAAAGGCCCTTTCACAAAAAGAACGATAACTATAAAGATAATGATATTAGCGTGCACACTCATCTGCCGCTTTAAATTCTCCAGCTCGTTACAGCAGGATTGATTCTGATTGGCTGTCAATTTTTAAAAATGTTTTTTTAATCATTCATCAGCTGGAGAAAAATAGTTTTGAAAGTGATTCCAATGATATTGTTTCTCTGTGCCTTTATCGTTATAGTTGTGCACTGTAAAAAAGAAAAAAGAAAAGTTGAGCCAACTTAAAATTTTAAGGCAACCAGCTTCAGCATATTTTTGAGTTTGCTCAACTTATTTTTGTGGGAGATTCTCAAATTTTTGTTGTATAAACGTAAAACGACAAGTTGAGAAAACTCAAAAATCTGCTGAAGCTGGTTGCCTTAAAATTTTAAGTTGGCTCAACTTTTTTTTTTTTTTACAGCGTGGTGTGGACTCTTTTTAGAACTATATCTTTATCGTTATCGTTCCTGGTGCGAACAGGCCATAAAAGTATTAATTTCCTTTAGAAAAACTTAACTCCTACACTTTTGAATGCCTTTTTAAATTTTTTTTATTAATGAACTTGTGAATACCATTTCATGATGATTAAAAGTTAGTAAATTTAAGTAGTAATGAGTTTAGTAACAAGAAACGCATTTCAATTACATATGAAGTATCACAGTACAGTAATTATGTGAATTGGGATGCGGTCAAAGTCTTTGTACATTTAATCCTGTTTGAATCTTATTCCTTTTATTAACTGAATAAACATACAGAATGGAATTTTTTTTCTTGCAGCGGCAGATAGGTATCCAAACACTACACTGAACTTTAATCACAAGCTGCAGGACTGGAGTCCAAAAACGGGAACAATGACCTTCACTGGGTAAACAGCAATTACATTCTGTCTTTCTGTCTCCATTTTGGGAAGTGAATAATACCATGATATTGTTTAAAATACCTTGGGGTGCCATGTAAAGCAATAGTCACCCAAAAATGAAGATTCTGTCATTATAAACTGGAGTTATTACTGTAAACTAAAACTATAAAATGACAGTTTCGTTACTTGAAGTTCTCATTTTTGTTTAGTTTAACTTTAAGTACCTATATAATTCAAATGAAATCACCTAAAACTAATGAATAAAAACTAATAAAAAGCAATATCAATGATAATAAAATAAGACTACTATAACTATAAGCTTTTTTAAATGTAACTTCAATCACTGAGATCTGGTTTGGCTGCCCGGGAGGGTCATGTGATCACCAGTAAATTTACTTGAGTATTTGTATATTCAGTGTGAATTAGCTTATATTTCAGTAGAGAGGCAAATGAGATTTTGTCTTTGAACAGACCTGATGGCCAGAAGACGGAGATCCACGCTGATCTGATCGTAGGCTGTGATGGAGCTTTTTCTGCCATCAGGAAGCAGTACCTACGGCAAAGTCGTTTCAATTACAGCCAGACGTATATTCCTCACGGGTACATGGAGCTCACCATGCCTCCTAAAGACGGAGATGTAAGGGTCACAGCAATGTTATCAGGCAGTCTTCATTACACATCTGCCCTGATTTTGTCTGCTCACATCTCGTTCTCTCTGTGTCCTCTAAGTTTGCAATGGAGCCCAATTACTTGCACATTTGGCCCAGGAACACTTTCATGATGATTGCCTTGCCCAACTTGGTAAGGTCATGTATTTTCTTTGGCTTTAACTGATGTATTGTTATTTTTAATCAAATATATATTTTATTATTTTACTGTTTATTAACTTTTTTGTGATTATCTTTTATCTAGTGTTTTCATTATTATTACTATGATTAAAAACCGTAAAGAATATTTTTGTTTTTTTGAAAACATCTATTATCTAGTGTTTATTAGTAGTAGTAGTAGTATTTTGTGATTATCCACTCATTAGTCTTTTATTGTCATTATTATTATTAAACATTAAAGAATATTTGGTAACACTTTACAATAAGGTTCATTAGTTAACTACATTAGTTAACATTAACTAATAATAAACTGCACTTATACAGCATTTATTAATCTTTGTTAATGTTAATTTCAACATTTACTAATACATTATTAAAATCTTGTTAACATTAGTTAATGCATTGTGAGCTAACATGAACTAACAATGAACATCTGTAATTTTATTAACTAACGTTAGCGAAGATTAGTAAATACAGTAACAAATGTATTGCTCATGGTTAGTTCATGTTAGTTAATACATTAACTAATGTTTAACTAATGAACCTTATTGTAAAGTGTTACCGAATATTTTATAATGTATTAAAGTTATTTTATGAATAGCAATTTCTCAAATTTCCAAATTTGATTTTGATCTTAATCTTTTGATTTTCATTTCTTAAGGATAGGACATTCACATGCACACTCTTCATGCCCTTTGAAGAATTCAAGAAGATCCGGTTTGGTGACGAGGTCATCAGTTTCTTTCAGAAATACTTTCCTGATTCTGTACCTCTGATAGGAGTGTGAGTACAGCTTATTCTCTCACTCTCTTATCAGTCTTTCTGCTTCATGATTCAAGTACATCTTAGGCAGGTGTAAAATTGCAGTCTAACCAACACACAGCCCAGCATGCAGGTTTTTTGATAAGAATGCTGCAGGTGATGAGGAGATACAGTAGTGGGATGATGGGGTGAGGACAGTGAGTCATTTCAGACCTCACAGAACTATAAATGAGTTTCAAACAGCTCATTGTGAGGTTCAGCATTCAAGAATTTTGCTCAAGATTTAAATTTGGTTGTAAAAATGATTCAGTAGTCTACGTGCACATATATGAGAACAGAAATATGTGATTTTGCAATACACTGCTATTCAAAAGTTTGATTAAAACAATCTCTTATGCTCAGAAAGGCTGCATTTATTTGATTAAAAATACAGTAGGAACTGTAATATTGTGAATTATTATTTTTATTGATTCAAAATAACATTTTTATATTCGATTATATTTTAAAATGTAATTTATTCCTGTGATGGCCAGGCAAAATTTTTAGCATCGTTACTCCAGTCTTCAGTGTCACGTGATCCTTCAGAAATCATTTTAATATGCTGATTTGCTGCTCAAGAAACATTTCTTATTATCAGCGTTGAAAACAGTTGCGCTGCTTATATTTTGTAACATTATAAATGCCTTTATTTTTGATGAAATTAATGCATCTTTGCTGAATTTAATTTCTTTCAATTATGGTTGGAGTAGGAATGGTAGAGTATGATGATATTATTTTAAAATATATATATATATTTTTCATTTAATATTTAAAAAAAAAAAAAAAATTAACACTAGATGTATAAACAAAGTATATTTCACCCAGGGAAAAAAAATAAAAATTGTCACTATTTACTCAAATCATGTTTCTTTCTTCTTTGAAACAAAAAGGAGATATTAGGCATAATAAAAGTCCCAGTCACATTTGCTTTATTGCATCCCAATAAAATAAAATCCAAAGTAAATGGTGACCAATACTCTCCTTTTGTGTTCCACAGAATGGAAAAAAGTCAAACAAATTTGAAACAACATATAAACACATTGAGGATCAGTTGAAACATTTAACATTGACCTTAAAACAGAATATTCAGTTGCAGGATTTTAGATAATTGAGTTACTAGTCAGTGTAACTGTTCAGATAGTAACTCTAAAAATGTAGGTTTTTATTCAAACTAGCAGAAGGCTTTGAATGAGATTGTCCTACATTAAATGCCATAATTAACATAATTAAGCAGTGAGTCATTGTGCTACAGACAGATGTGACAGTGTTATATATGCATGCACGTTATCGGCTGAGTGTGTTTGTGTCTCTGTGTTTTCACAGTGAGGCTCTCAAACAGGATTTCTTCCGGCTGCCGGCTCAGGCCATGGTCTCGGTGAAGTGCTCCCCGTATCATCTGTTTGATAAGTGTGTTCTTATGGGAGATGCGGCCCACGCTGTGGTTCCTTTCTATGGTCAAGGCATGAATGCAGTAAGTGGGGGTGGTGAGGATATTCATACTCACCAACCCGCTTCAGTTTTTTTTCAATATGTCTCCAGCTGTAATTGCTCCCAATGATGTAAACATAACCTGAACACCAGAAATTTGATTTGATTAACAGTATACAGAAATATTCCAATAGCTCTGGAGCATGTAAACATCTTTGTACTGAATAAAGGCTTGACCAGAACAAGTTTTTATTGCTATATTTTATTGATATTTAAAATTATTCATAATCATTTTCTGTAATTAAAATATGTCTGAAATTATATATGTGACCCTCGACCACAAAACCAGTCATAACTATTTGAAAATCTGGAATGCAAGGGTGCAAAAAATCTAAATATTGAGAAAATCGCCTCTAAGGTTGTCCAAATGAAGTCCTTAGCATTGCATATTACTAATCAAAAATTAAGTTTTGATATATTTACAGAAGGAAATTTAGGTAACACTTTACAATAAGGTTCATTAGTTAACATTAGTTAACAACATTAGTAAACATGAACTAAGAATGAACAATACTTCTACAGCATTTATTAATCTTAGTTAATTTCAGCATTTACTAATGCATTATTAAAATCACAAGTTGTGTTTGTTAACATTAGTTAATGCACTGTGAACTAACATGAACTATCGATGAACAACTGTATTTTCATTAACTAACATTAACAAAGATTAATAAATAATGTAATAAATGCATTGTTCATTGTTTATGTTAGTTAATACATTAACTAATGTTAATAAATGACACCTTATTGTAAAGTGTTACCGAAATTTACAAAATATCTTCATGGAACATGATCTTTACTTAATATCCTAATGATTTTTGGCATAAAAGAAAAATTGATCATTTTGGCCCGGTCACAGTGAGGCTCTGTGACTAGAGACTGTTATAATGAAAAGGACTCTTACTTTGACACGGGACTGTGAACATACATGCATACATGCATACTCTCTGTTTTGCGCAAATTAAACACCAGTTAACACAGATATGTTGGTCATTGATCGTGTGTTATGTAATGTTGTTCCTGTCCTTATGTAATTTCTTTCTAAGTTTGACATTTAATGATTCATAACTTTTATGTTGATTTATGTATTGTGTTGTGTTAAGAAGTAAAGCGAGACCGGTGATCATCTTAAATGTTTATTGTTTCTGTATAACAAATTACATGGTAACACTTTACAATAAGGTTCATTAGTTAACTACATGAGTTAACATGAACTAATAATGAACTGCACTTATTCAGCGTTTATTAATGTTTGTTAATGTTAATTTCAACATTTACTAATACATTATTAAAATCTTGTTAACATTAGGTAATGCACTGTGAACTAACATGAACTAACAATGAACATCTGTATTTTTATTAACTAACGTTAGTGAAGATTAGTAAATACAGTAACAAATGTATTGCTCATGGTTAGTTCATGTTAGTTAATACATTAACTAATGTTTAACTAATGAACCTTATTGTAAAGTGTTACCTTACATATTATAAACAATAGTACTTACGTATTGGAACAGTTTCCCATGTCAAACAAGCAAACCCTGTCACAGTAAATGCTCACCATTTTGAAGATCCAATTCCCGCCAATAGATGGTATGTTTCATTGTACTCATGTAGGAAGGGGGATGTTGGTGGTCTGCTTAATTCTGGGTTGAGCATTATTAAGCAGTAATAATTAATTGAGTTTGTTTTGTTCCAAATTTCTGTGGTTTTTGTCATTATAACAATTTACCTCTTTGTTATTGTTAAAGTAAATTTATTTGTTTTCTTAAATTTTTCTTTATTACCTTTTAATTACCAAATGGTTTAGTCCAAGTAGGAGGGGCTTTGTCTTTTTAAGATGGCCTCTCAGATTTGTTAAGGCACTCGTAGAGTGAGTGGGGAGTTGATTTTGGAATCGCTGTCTTTTGGGTCAATTCGTTTGACATAGCCAAATGGTTGGTTGATCAGTTTGTTTTTATGTTTTTGAATTTTCATTGTAAATATATTGGGCGCACTAGAAGGAAACCTTCATTTTTGCACTCCTGGGAATAAACACTCTGAATCTTTTTTTGACTCCTTTGTCACGTCACCTTATTTTTACACCTCCATCCGCCGGGGCATTTGGAACAGTGGTGTATGCTCTTTAGAACATCCTTGGACCCCTTTTTTCGGCAGTTGACACACCACTGGCTCCCTTACAGTTGGTGTCAGAAGTTTTTTGTACCGATTAGGTGACGTAGACATTTTTTTTATAATGCCACCAAAGACAAGGAGTCAGCCTGATGAGAACACTGGACCAGATGTGGACCAGAGTGAAAGTGAGGGGGACCCAGATGAAAGAGTGCCGCCTACGATGATTCCTGGGGCTGGAGCTGATACTGCTGTTACGGCTCTGGCTCAGATGTTCAAGTCCTTTATGGAGTATCAGAAGGATCGAGATGATCGACAAGAGAGGGAGACAGTCCGACGAGAACAACATTTTAAAGTGCTCAGTCACCACGTCACGCAGATGCAACTTGACATGGAACGTATCCGTCTAGGAGCAGTGTCCGACAAACCAGCACCAAAGGTCATAGACCGGGAGCCGCATCTAGCGAGACTTGAGGATTCTGATGACATTGAGCACTATTTGATGACGTTTGAGAGGCTGGCAGAGGTGTACCAGTGGCCTAAAGAAGACTGGGCCATCCACCTCATACCATTGCTTACTGGTAAGGCCAGATCTGCATTTGTTGCAATGGACCCGTCACACACACAAGATTATGATTTTGTAAAGACAGCAATACTGAAAAAGTATGAGATCAATGTAGAGACTTATAGGCTGAGATTCCGTAACCTGAATACCCCTGCTGACGAGTCACCACAAGAGCTTTACACCCGACTGAAAGACTTGTTTTGTAAGTGGGTCCGCTACCCAAGCAGCTCTAAAGGGGATATTATGGAGGCCATCGTACTAGAGCAGTTTTACGTGTCTTGTACCCAGACGTGAGGACTTGGGTCAAGGAGCATGATCCAACAACTGCTGCTGAGGCTGCCAGGTTGGCCGAGGCATATATTACAGCTCGTAAAGGAGCAGGAAATTTCCGCTATGCAGGAATCCTCCCAGTGGCCAGAGGTAAGTTTGAGGGGTCTGGGGCTGGAGCTGATACTGCTGTTACGGCTCTGGCTCAGATGTTCAAGTCCTTTATGGAGTATCAGAAGGATCGAGATGATCGACAAGAGAGGAGACAGTCCGGCGAGAACAACATTTTAAAGTGCTCAGTCACCACGTCACGCAGATGCAACTTGACATGGAACGTATCCGTCTAGGAGCAGTGTCCGACAAACCAGCACCAAAGGTCATAGACCGGGAGCCGCATCTAGCGAGACTTGAGGATTCTGATGACATTGAGCACTATTTGATGACGTTTGAGAGGCTGGCAGAGGTGTACCAGTGGCCTAAAGAAGACTGGGCCATCCACCTCATACCATTGCTTACTGGTAAGGCCAGATCTGCATTTGTTGCAATGGACCCGTCACACACACAAGATTATGATTTTGTAAAGACAGCAATACTGAAAAAGTATGAGATCAATGTAGAGACTTATAGGCTGAGATTCCGTAACCTGAATACCCCTGCTGACGAGTCACCACAAGAGCTTTACACCCGACTGAAAGACTTGTTTTGTAAGTGGGTCCGCTACCCAAGCAGCTCTAAAGGGGATATTATGGAGGCCATCGTACTAGAGCAGTTTTTACGTGTCTTGTACCCAGACGTGAGGACTTGGGTCAAGGAGCATGATCCAACAACTGCTGCTGAGGCTGCCAGGTTGGCCGAGGCATATATTACAGCTCGTAAAGGAGCAGGAAATTTCCGCTATGCAGGAATCCTCCCAGTGGCCAGAGGTAAGTTTGAGGGGTCTGGGGGCTGTACAAACTCTCAGGTTAGAGTTCTTAAACTCACACAGAGTAAAGCAATTACTCCTTATGGAACTTCTCAGAGTGTAGCCAAGGAAGATGTTATCTGTTTTCATTGTGGTCAGGCAGGCCATACTAGACCTCTTTGCCCCCTGAAGAAACCTAAAACAGCAAGCCTTTGTTATGTTCCCCGTTCAGTTGAGTCATCCCCCATGAAATGCAATTCACAACCAGTTAGGTCTGTCTTGTTAAATGGTAAACCAGTTTTAGCCTTGGTGGACACTGGATGTACATATACGCTAGTGCAGAGCAGGTATGTGCCCAGACAAGACTGGAGTGACACTGACACTGTTACTGTTTGCTGTGTGCATGGTGACAACACTCCTTTGCCTACTGCAGAGGTGTATATTGAAGTCTTGAATCAGTCATATCTAATGAAGGTGGGAATTGCTGAGACTCTTCCCTATCCCATCCTACTTGGCACAGATATGCCGATGTTGGCTGAGTTACTGCAAGACATAGAGTGGTGTGGGGTAGTGACAAGGGCGCAGTCAAAGCAGGCAGTGCAGACAACACTCGATCCAGAGGTAGATAATGCCTTGCAAATCTTGCCTTTTTGTTCTGCTGATATTGAGGTTGAGTCGGATCCGACAGAAGACAACAGGTTATGTCAGCGTAGAGGTTGGGTAGCAGACATGTTGGACACTGCAGAACAGGCTAAGGAGGAGGTGGCTGAACCGGAGTTGTGTGAATCAGATTTTGTGATTCCAAATGATCTAGCTCAGTTACAGAGGGAAGACCTTACTTTAGCTGCATGCTTTGATCAGGTTAAGCAGCAGGAGGACGCTGATATTTTACATGATGAGCCTTTTGTGTTGAAATGTGGACTCTTGTATAAGCAGACTAAGGGGGGAGATCTTCAGCTTGTTGTACCTAAAGCACAAAGAAGTGAGGTACTGCAGTTAGGTCATTCCATTCCATGGTCTGGTCATTTGGGGTTTGCGAAGACATGTCTGAGAGTCTCTAGAAGATTTTACTGGCCCAGAATGTACACAGACATTAAAGAATACTGCCAGACATGTCCTGAATGCCAGCTCACTACTGGTCGGACTCCTGCATATGCCCCACTAGTCCCTTTGCCTGTAATTGATGTACCTTTTGAGAGAATAGGGTGGATGTTATTGGTCCACTTGAGAGGAGTCAGGCAGGAAACCGGTTTATTCTAGTAATTTCAGATTATGCCACAAGATACCCTGAAGCATACCCATTGAGAGATGTTACTGCTAAGCAGATAGCTTCAGCCTTGTTAAAATTCTTTTCCCAAGTTGGCATACCAAAAGAGGTTTTATCAGATCAAGGCACTAACTTTATGAGTCGGACACTGCATCAAGTTTATCAGCTTTTGGGCATTAAGAGTGAGAACAACCCCATATCACCCTCAGACTGATGGTCTTGTTGAAAGGTTCAATCAGACTCTAAAGAATATGTTAAAGAAGTTTGTTTCAGACTCAGGCAAAGACTGGGATAAATGGCTGCCATACCTCCTGTTCGCCTACCGGGAAGTACCCCAGGCTTCAACAGGATTCTCGCCGTTTGAATTGCTATACGCCCACCAGGTGAGAGGTCCTCTAGATGTCCTGAGAGAGAGCTGGGAGGCTACAGACAGCCCAAAGACAAAGAACATCCTCACGTATGTGCTAAAAATGAGAGAAACTACAACAGAGCACTACCTTGGCACGGGAAAACCTGGTAAGGTCCCAAGTACAGCAGAAACATTGGTACGACAAAACCGCTAGATCACGAAGCTTTGAACCTGGGGATGAAGTTCTGTTATTGCTTCCAACATCGGAAAATAAGCTGTTGGCGAAGTGGCAAGGCCCGTACCAGATAAAGAGTAAGGTAGGTCCAGTGACCTTTCAGATTGAAATCCCCTCACGAAATCTTCCTCTGCAAACATTTCATGTGAATATGCTGAAAAAATGGCATCCACAGCATTTTCCTGGCATAACTGAAGAGAGCAGTGACATGGCTATGCTGGTAAGAGCAGTCGAGTGTGAAGAGGAAGTGGAAGAACAATATTTACCGACCTGTCGCAGTGACAGTGAATTCAATTTTCAGCACTTGAGTGAAGAACAAAGACATCAGCTCCAAGAATGTATACCCGATCAGCTGTTCATGGACACCCCTGGAAGGACCGATTTAGTTGACCATGCTATCATCCTCAAGGATCCCAAACCTGTCCGGCAGTCAGTGTATCGTGTGCCAGAGAAACTTCTATCTGTTATAAAACAGGAATTGCAGACCATGAAACAACTGGGGGTAATCGAGCCATCATCAAGCGAGTGGAGCAGTCCCATAGTGCTGGTGCCGAAGAAAGATGGTACCCTGCGGTTCTGTTTAGACTTGTTTAGGATTTGATCCTTATCCAATGCCACGGGTGGATGAACTGGTGGAGAGACTTGGAAGAGCGAATTACCTGAGCACGTTGGATCTCTGCAAGGGATACTGGCAGGTGCCGCTGAATCCAGCATGTAAGGAGTTTACTGCCTTCAGAACCCCTTTTGGCCACTTCCAGTTCCGAGTCCTTCCTTTTGGGCTACATGGGGCTGCGGCCACATTTCAAAGGATGATGGATCAAGTCCTCCGGGGTACAGGGGACTACGCAGCAGCTTACCTTGATGACATTATAATCTTTAGCCAAAGCTGGGGAGAGCATCTGGAGCACCTTAAGGAGGTGCTGACTCGCATTAAGGCTGCAGGACTAACCATCCGCCCAGATAAATGTGCCCTTGCCAAACCAGAAACCCAATACCTGGGTTTTGTGCTGGGTCACGGTGTGATCCGACCTCAGGTGGGGAAGGTGGAGGCCATTAAAGCAGCAGGGCGGCCTGAGACAAAGAAACAGGTTAGAGCTTTTCTTGGACTTGTTGGTTGGTACAGGAAATTTGTTCCAAATTCTGTTCCAACAGACTTGACAAAAAAGACCCAGCCCAACAAGCTAGTATGGACTGAGGACTGTGAATAAGCCTTTAATGACTTAAAGGGTGCATTATGTCAGGAACCAGTCCTACAAAGTCCTGATTTTGAAAAAATGTTTACAGTGCAGACTGATGCCTCACAACATGGTATTGGTGCGGTTCTGCTTCAAGAGGAACAAGGTCAACTCAAGCCAGTTGTGTACATTAGTAGGAAGCTCCTGCCTAGGGAGGTCAACTATTCCACTGTTGAAAAAAAGTGCCTTGCAGTTAAGTGGGCCCTGGACTCTTTAAGGTATTATTTGCTTGGGCGAAAATTTCGGTTGGAAACTGACCACCGAGCTTTGGCCTGGTTAGGCCGCATGAGAGACACAAATGCTCGCATTACTAGGTGGTTTCTGGCCATGCAGCCATTTGACTTTGAGGTACTTTATAGGTCAGGGTCACAAAATTGCACAGCAGACTTTCTCTCGAGGACACCACAGGCAGTGTCTGGAGAGGGAGAGGGAAATGTCACAGTGAGGCTCTGTGACTAGAGACTGTTATAATGAAAAGGACTCTTACTTTGACACGGGACTGTGAACATACATGCATGCATACATGCATACATTCTCTCTGTTTTGCACTAGAAGGAAACCTTCATTTTTGCACTCCTGGGAATAAACACTCTGAATCTTTTTTTGACTCCTTTGTCACGTCACCTTATTTTTACACCTCCATCCGCCGGTGCATTTGGAACAGTGGTGTATGCTCTTTAGAACATCCTTGGACCCCTTTTTCGGCAGTTGACACACCACTGGCTCCCTTACAGGCCCATATGATGTATTGTTGGCTATTGCTACAAATATACCCCAGCGACTTAAGACGGGTTTGGTGGTCCAGGGTCACATATACATACAATGGGTGGAAAGTATTCAGACCCCTTAAATTGTTCACTCTTTTTATATTGCAGCCATTTGCTAAAATCATTTAAGTTCATTTTTTTTCCTCATTAATGTACACACAGCACCCCATATTGACAGAAAACACAGAATTGTTGACATTTTTGCAGATTTATTAAAAAGAAAACTGAAATATCACATGGTCCTAAGTATTCAGACCCTTTGCTCAGTATTTAGTAGAAGCACCCTTTGATCTAATACAGCCATGAGTCTTTTTGGGAAAGATGCAACAAGTTTTTCACACCTGGATTTGGGGATCCTCTGCCATTCCTCCTTGCAGATCCTCTCCAGTTCTGTCAGGTTGGATGGTAAACGTTGGTGGACAGCCATTTTAGGTCTCTCCAGAGATGCTCAATTGGGTTTAAGTCAGGGCTCTGGCTGGGCCATTCAAGAACAGTCACGGAGTTGTTGTGAAGCCACTCCTTCGTTATTTTAGCTGTGTGCTTAGGGTCATTGTCTTGTTGGAAGGTAAACCTTCGCCCAGTCTGAGGTCCTGAGCACTCTGGAGAAGGTTTTGTCCAGGATATCCCTGTACTTGGCCGCATTCATCTTTCCCTCGATTGCAACCAGTCGTCCTGTCCCTGCAGCTGAAAAACACCCCCACAGCATGATGCTGCCACCACCATGCTTCACTGTTGGGACTGTATTGGACAGGTGATGAGCAGTGCCTGGTTTTCTCCACACATACCGCTTAGAATTAAGGCCAAAGTTCTATCTTGGTCTCATCAGACCAGAGAATCTTATTCAGGTGTTTTTTAGCAAACTCCATGCGGGCTTTCATGTGTCTTGCACTGAGGAGAGGCTTCCGTCGGGCCACTCTGCCATAAAGCCCCGACTGGTGGAGGGCTGCAGTGATGGTTGACTTTCTACAACTTTCTCCCATCTCCGACTGCATCTCTGGAGCTCAGCCACAGTGATCTTTGGGTTCTTCTTTACCTCTCTCACCAAGGCTATTCTCCTCCGATAGCTCAGTTTGGCCGGACGGCCAGCTCTAGGAAGGGTTGTGGTCGTCCCAAACGCCTTCCATTTAAGGATTATGGAGGCCACTGTGCTCTTAGGAACCTTAAGTGCAGCAGACATTTTTGTAACCTTGGCCAGATCTGTGCCTTGCCACAATTCTGTCTCTGAGCTCTTCAGGCAGTTCCTTTGACCTCATGATTCTCATTTGCTCTGACATGCACTGTGAGCTGTAAGGTCTTATATAGACAGGTGTGTGGCTTTCCTAATCAAGTCCAATCAGTATAATCAAACACAGCTGGACTCAAATGAAGGTGTAGAGCTTTTCTTGGACTTGTTGGTTGGTACAGGAAATTTGTTCCAAATTCTGTTCCAACAGACTTGACAAAAAGACCCAGCCCAACAAGCTAGTATGGACTGAGGACTGTGAAAAAGCCTTTAATGACTTAAAGGGTGCATTATGTCAGGAACCAGTCCTACAAAGTCCTGATTTTGAAAAAATGTTTACAGTGCAGACTGATGCCTCACAACATGGTATTGGTGCGGTTCTGCTTCAAGAGGAACAAGGTCAACTCAAGCCAGTTGTGTACATTAGTAGGAAGCTCCTGCCTAGGGAGGTCAACTATTCCACTGTTGAAAAAAGTGCCTTGCAGTTAAGTGGGCCCTGGACTCTTTAAGGTATTATTTGCTTGGGCGAAAATTTCGGTTGGAAACTGACCACCGAGCTTTGGCCTGGTTAGGCCGCATGAGAGACACAAATGCTCGCATTACTAGGTGGTTTCTGGCCATGCAGCCATTTGACTTTGAGGTACTTTATAGGTCAGGGTCACAAAATTGCACAGCAGACTTTCTCTCGAGGACACCACAGGCAGTGTCTGGAGAGGGAGAGGGAAATGTCACAGTGAGGCTCTGTGACTAGAGACTGTTATAATGAAAAGGACTCTTACTTTGACACGGGACTGTGAACATACATGCATGCATACATGCATACATTCTCTCTGTTTTGCACTAGAAGGAAACCTTCATTTTTGCACTCCTGGGAATAAACACTCTGAATCTTTTTTTTTGACTCCTTTGTCACGTCACCTTATTTTTACACCTCCATCCGCCGGTGCATTTGGAACAGTGGTGTATGCTCTTTAGAACATCCTTGGACCCCTTTTTCGGCAGTTGACACACCACTGGCTCCCTTACAGGCCCATATGATGTATTGTTGGCTATTGCTACAAATATACCCCAGCGACTTAAGACGGGTTTGGTGGTCCAGGGTCACATATACATACAATGGGTGGAAAGTATTCAGACCCCTTAAATTGTTCACTCTTTTTTTATATTGCAGCCATTTGCTAAAATCATTTAAGTTCATTTTTTTTCCTCATTAATGTACACACAGCACCCCATATTGACAGAAAAACACAGAATTGTTGACATTTTTGCAGATTTATTAAAAAAGAAAAACTGAAATATCACATGGTCCTAAGTATTCAGACCCTTTGCTCAGTATTTAGTAGAAGCACCCTTTGATCTAATACAGCCATGAGTCTTTTTGGGAAAGATGCAACAAGTTTTTCACACCTGGATTTGGGGATCCTCTGCCATTCCTCCTTGCAGATCCTCTCCAGTTCTGTCAGGTTGGATGGTAAACGTTGGTGGACAGCCATTTTTAGGTCTCTCCAGAGATGCTCAATTGGGTTTAAGTCAGGGCTCTGGCTGGGCCATTCAAGAACAGTCACGGAGTTGTTGTGAAGCCACTCCTTCGTTATTTTAGCTGTGTGCTTAGGGTCATTGTCTTGTTGGAAGGTAAACCTTCGCCCAGTCTGAGGTCCTGAGCACTCTGGAGAAGGTTTTTGTCCAGGATATCCCTGTACTTGGCCGCATTCATCTTTCCCTCGATTGCAACCAGTCGTCCTGTCCCTGCAGCTGAAAAACACCCCCACAGCATGATGCTGCCACCACCATGCTTCACTGTTGGGACTGTATTGGACAGGTGATGAGCAGTGCCTGGTTTTCTCCACACATACCGCTTAGAATTAAGGCCAAAAAGTTCTATCTTGGTCTCATCAGACCAGAGAATCTTATTCAGGTGTTTTTTAGCAAACTCCATGCGGGCTTTCATGTGTCTTGCACTGAGGAGAGGCTTCCGTCGGGCCACTCTGCCATAAAGCCCCGACTGGTGGAGGGCTGCAGTGATGGTTGACTTTCTACAACTTTCTCCCATCTCCCGACTGCATCTCTGGAGCTCAGCCACAGTGATCTTTGGGTTCTTCTTTACCTCTCTCACCAAGGCTATTCTCCTCCGATAGCTCAGTTTGGCCGGACGGCCAGCTCTAGGAAGGGTTGTGGTCGTCCCAAACGTCTTCCATTTAAGGATTATGGAGGCCACTGTGCTCTTAGGAACCTTAAGTGCAGCAGACATTTTTTTGTAACCTTGGCCAGATCTGTGCCTTGCCACAATTCTGTCTCTGAGCTCTTCAGGCAGTTCCTTTGACCTCATGATTCTCATTTGCTCTGACATGCACTGTGAGCTGTAAGGTCTTATATAGACAGGTGTGTGGCTTTCCTAATCAAGTCCAATCAGTATAATCAAACACAGCTGGACTCAAATGAAGGTGTAGAACCATCTCAAGGATGATCAGAAGAAATGGACAGCACCCGAGTTAAATATATGAGTGTCACAGCAAAGGGTCTGAATACTTAGGACCATGTGATATTTCAGTTTTTCTTTTTTAATAAATCTGCAAAAATGTCAACAATTCTGTGTTTTTCTGTCAATATGGGGTGCTGTGTGTACATTAATGAGGAAAAAAAATGAACTTAAATGATTTTAGCAAATGGCTGCAATATAACAAAGAGTGAAAAATTTAAGGGGGTCTGAATAGTTTCCGTACCCACTGTATATGAAGATTTCATTTGCAAAAACAGATAACTCAGTTTTTAATCATTTTCAAAAATCGTGTTTTTTCATTGTGCATTCTAATTAATCTCAATCAAACTGCAGTTGGGTTATTTTGATTAGATAAAAAATACAGCTAACTAACACAATGAAACACAATAAAACATGATAACATGATTTTTGAAATAAAAAAAAAACTGAGTTATCTGTTTTTAAGCAAATAAACTCATTATATATATATATATATATATATATATATATAAGAACTATAATAACCTTCATATGGATCTTACTTTAAAAATGTTTGTAAATGTAGATATTAATGTCTTGCAGATTGAAATGTTCAGCACAAGTGGAAGAACATTAATAACCAATAAATGTCATTTTTTTTATTTTGATTCACAGGGCTTTGAAGATTGTTTAGTTTTTGATGAGATTATGGACCAGTTGACTGAAAACCTTGGTAAGACAGAAACACAAGAAAATTCAAGTTCACAGTATTTCTGAGATGAAAGGAATTTATTAATTAAAATCTAATGATAAAATTTTTTTAATTGAAAATAAATTTATTTTAATCCTATTATTATTTATATAATAAACACAATAAAACTTATCATTTTAAATAAATAAATAAATCAACCAATCATGTACTTGTTTGGAACATTTCATCCCAGAGTAACATCAGTAATTAGCAGTACTGTTTAATAAAATCTAAGAGAGATCTAAGAGATGCCAAATATTTATTCACAAATTAAATGAATATTTTTTTATATGATTTGCCTGCAGCTGCTGTGCTTGAAGAATACACCAGAGTCCGTGTACCTGACGATCACGCCATAGCTGACCTGGCCATGTACAACTATGTAGAGGTAGGCCATCAACTCAATATCTGCTGCAATACTGTATCTGAACAACAGGTGCTGTCACATGACTTCATTTCATTCATTTGACAATAGTTGTGTTTGACTTGAAGAGGCGCTGCGCATACCGATCGGTGCATGATATCAAAGTACCGCGAGAACGATTAGAGAGCAGATGGCTTTTGTTTCTTTGAATGGGAATGAGAATGTATAAATTATAAAGATGAATCCTGATGGATGGATGATAATACATTGAAAGATAAATGAATAGAGGATAGAATCTCTTAGCGCTAGCGACATCAAGATCATGGGTTTTTCTGTTCATTAAGTAGTATACACACACACACACACACATACATTACAGAACAAATACACACTGACACAGCAGCAGTAATGAGTCTGACCAGCTGATCGCATGTGACATACAGGCCACAGTGACACAGCTCAACCTCATTACTGATGGCTGGGTGAAGATACAGGCACACGCATTTGTTTTCAAGAGGTTTAGGCCAGACCAAGCGCTAGAGCGTTAAATGCTGCTGTTAGCTTGGCTCATGATGTGATCTGTGTCGCAGATGAGAGCACACGTCAATTCCAGATATTTCCTGTTCCGAAAATACCTGGATAATTTCCTTCACTTCGTCATGCCAAAAACAATCGTCCCACTTTACACAATGGTAAGAGCCTTTCTGTGTTCTGTATCATCTTGTTTTTTTATGTTGGTGTTTAGTTCTCTAATTTGTATGTCGGATTACTTGCCTCTTAGGTCACATTCACTAGAATACGGTACCATGAAGCGGTGAAGCGCTGGCATTGGCAAAATAAGGTGAAGACAAATCCTGTGTGTTTGAAAGTGACAAACGTTTGGCTGACAAATGACCAGTGTCAGTGTAAATTCAGGAAACTTGTGAGGCTTAAGTGTTTTAAAACGGCTTTTCCATTCTGAGCTATCAACAAAACATTATTTCAAGTGAAGATCCATTAGTGTTATGTTCATAATAACACATTATAGACTGATGGTAGAAAAATAAGTTTCATTGTGTTTTTAGAGTGTTTTTTTTATTGATTTATAAACTCCAAAATGTCATGCTACACTTCAGGATCTAATCAAAGTGTGTTTCCAGCACTGAAATGTATGCTTTAGCGGCATACTGTATTCCACAATGCAGTGAACTAGATTTGACTATTCTTTTGTGCATGAAACACAAGTAATTTGTGATTCTGAATATCTGATTTGGACTGTTTTGCTCACAAAGGCTGCATTTTTTTGATTAAAAAAGTCTGTAAAAACAGTAATATTGTGAAATATTATTATTATTATTATTAAGCCTTTTCAATTTTAATATATTTTAAAATAGTAATTTATTTATTTGATGCACAGCTGAATTTTCTGCATTAATTACTTCAGTCTTAAGTGTTACATGAGCAGCAAATCAATGATTTCTGAAGGATCAAGAAACATTTCTTCTTATTATTAATTATTAAGCTGTTTCATTTTTTTTTTGTGGGAACCATGATACATTTTCGGGATTATTTAATAAATAGAAAGTTCAAAAGAGCAGCATTTATTTGCAATAGATTTTTTGTATCAATGTATCTTTACTGTCAAAAAACAACAACTTTCGAATGAAACTCCCCCCCCCCCCCCCCTATTAGACTGCATGGTTGACTTAAAAGTTGGATTTAAAAAGTTCTTTAACTTTTTCATAGAATAGTAAGATAACTAATCGTCTTGCTGTTCTTTTGCAGGTGATCACTCAATTTCTGTGGCTGTGTGGAGCTGTATCTGCTGCAGGAGGGATGTATGTCTTGATCAGATACTCTCACAAACTCCCCAGAATCTCTGCAGAGCACCTGTGGACCCGTATACTTGCCTTAAAGCGCCTCTAATCTAATGCACAGGGAACTGTGTTGATGTTCAGTAGCCTTTTCATGTCAGAGGAAGAACTCCCAAAAGATCTTTCTGTACTGGACCAGAATTTAAATCTTGTTCAATACAAGTTAAGCTCTGCATTTTGTATTATGATTTTGATTTCCACAGAAAATCATTTTGAGTAGTTTGGCAATGTAGTGCACTTAAAATGGGGGTACAATGGGCCAGCTTTCCAGATGGTTTAAAGCAAAAATGTAGCTGGTACGATTGTTAAAGCACTTATCTTCTCATCAATAGATGCTTTAATGCAAAGTGATTTACAATGCATTCAAAGTGTAGGTTTGATCAGCTCAAGCATTCCCTGGGAAGCACCATGCTCTACTTGAGCAACAGGAGTACTGACTTGCATGAATTATTCTGTGAAACATTCAGTGTTTGAGTTCTAAAAGTTGTCTATATTGTATTTTTTGAAGTGGGAATACTTCTCTTAAACATTTATACATTTTAATGTTTAATTCCTGGTCCCGTGTACTTCCATTTTAAATGGAGATTACTCAATATTTTCTGTGATTATCAACTGTCTTGCATTCCTTTAACATGTATTGAATCCAGAACATTCCTTTTAATAAGTCACCATGACCTTGAAATTGTTGTAATGGGTGTATAATTCTGTTTTAGTTTGAATTCGGTTTTGCTTTTACTTTATATATCATGCAGATTACATCTGTGTGAGTGTTGTGATCTCTAAGCACATAGATATCATTTCTTTGTTTTTAATTATTTAAAAAAAGTCAAGCTGATCACTGTCTGTTCTTGTAGATTCAAAATAAGTTAAATGTGACTGAATAAAATCGTTTGTTCACTGAATGCTTGAACTCTTCTGCTTTGTGGGTCTGTCTCACTTTTAGTGCAAGAAAAACATTGTCATACTCTAGTTTTAGGGTGGGAGAAATGTTAAGTCCTCCTGATGGTCTTTCACTGTCATGTAAAAACTCACATTAATCCTCGTTCACATTTAACCCACAAATCCTCCGCAAGGCGTAATCCATGAATAAGATAACAGATGCTCTCTGCTGCCCACTCAAACAGGCAGTCGGTCATTCAATTGCCATTTTTGAACATAAGTCAGTATGTCTTTTTTGTATTATAAATCCCTTTCATAAAATTATAAACACAAACTATTTCTTTAATGTTTTGATGCAACGACTGCTTTTCAGCTTATGTTTTTAGTCATTATTCAGTACCTGATTTTTATATTTAAGGTTTACATGGTCATAAAAAAACTGGGAATTTTAATTTTATTTTTATTTTCAGGCATGAAAAATTAAATCGGTTGCGGTCACGTTTACCGTTTTCGGCGAATTTTCACAGACGAAATCCAGTAAATTAAATTTTAATCGCAATCAACAATGTAACGTGAGGGTAAAAGATTTTCACTCACATTTCACAGTGTGTTTAAGTTGGTGGCAGTCAGAACAGAAACGGAGAGCCAACAGAAAATACTGGTCTTACAACCCGAATTCCAGAAGTATTTTATAATATTTTATTCACAATAGAACATAGAGAACATAACAAATGTTTAAACGGAGAAATTTTACACTTGTATACACTAAATGAGCTAATTTCAAATTTGATGCCTGCTACAGGTCTCAAAAAAGTTGCCACGGGGGCAACAAAGGGCTGAAAAAGCAACACATTTTTGAAAAGATTCAGCTGGGAGAACATCTAGCAACTAATTAAGGTAATTGACATCAGGTCTGTAATATGATTAGCTATAAAAGGGATGTCTTAGAGAGGCAGAGTCTCTCAGAAGTAAAAATGGGCAGAGGCTCTCCAATCTGTGAAAGAGTGCGTAGAATGATTGTGGAATACTTTAAAAACAACGTTCCTCAACGTCAAATTGCAAAGGCTTTGCAAATCTCATAAACTACAGTGCATAACATCATCAAAAGATTCAGAGAAACTGGAGAAATCTCTGTGCGTAAGGGACAAGGCCGAAGACCTTTGTTGGATGTCCATGGTCTTCAGGCCCTCAGACGACACTGCATCACTCGTTGGCATGATTCTGTCACTGACATTACTAAATGGGCCCAGGAATACTTCCAGAAACCACTGTCAGTAAACACAATCCGCCGTGTCATCTGCAGATGCCAACTAAAGCTCTATCATGCAAAAAGGAAGCCATATGTGAACATGGTCCAGAAGCGCTGTCGTGTTCTGTGGGCTAAGGCTCATTTAAAATGGACTGTTTCAAAGTGGAAAAGTGTTCTATGGTCAGATGAGTCCAAATTTGAAATTCTTGTTGGAAATCACGGACTCCGTGTCCTCCGGGCTAAAGAGGAGGGAGACCTTCCAGCGTATTATCAGCGTTCAGTTCAAAAGCCAGCATCTCTGATGGTATGGGGGTGCATAAGTGAATAAGGTATGGGCAGCTTGCATGTTTTGGAAGGCACTATGAATGCTGAAAGGTATATAAAGGTTTTAGAGCAACATATGCTCCCCTCCAGACGACGTCTATTTCAGGGAAGGCCTTGTGTATTTCAGCCAGACAATGCAAAACCACATACTGCACCTATTACAACAGCATGGCTTCGTAGTAGAAGAGTCCGGGTGCTGAATTGGCCTGCCTGCAGTCCAGATCTTTCACCTATAGAGAACATTTGGCTCATCATTAAACGAAAAATACGTCAAAGACGACCACGAACTCTTCAGCAGCTGGAAACCTATATCAGGCAAGAATGGGACCAAATTCCAACACCAAAACTCCAGAAACTCATAACCTCGATGTCCAGACATCTTCAAACTGTTTTGAAAAGAAGAGGAGATGCTACACCATGTTAAACATGCCCCCGTCCCAACTATTTTGAAACCTGTAGCAGGCATCAACTTTGAAATGAGCTCATTTTGCGCATAAAATTGTAAAATTTCTCAGTTGAAACATTTGTTATGTTATCTATGTTCTATTGTGAATAAAATATTGGCTCATGTGATTTGAAATTCTTTTAGTTTTCATTTTATTCAAATTTAAAAAACGTCCCAACATTTACAGAATTCGGGTTGTATATGTAACCTATTTAATTACAAAATAGCCTACATCAGATTTTTAAAACACAAAGTACAAAATAGTATTTTGTATTTCAAATACGTATTTTAAATACATGTATCTGAAATATTGCCCATCCCTGTAGGCTAATATCAGATATAACAATAATTTTTCAAATAGACCTATTGATTATAAAATAGGTTATGGCTACTAATAAATTTAACATTCACTTTAATGAGAAGACTGGATGCTTTCAACTGATTTCCTATTGTACTGTCACCAACTGAACTACAGTGGTCAAACTATTTTAGTGAATATAACTTGATCATAATGCTGCATGATGCCGATTATTAATGCACAATATTTCCTTCTAACATGCATTTTGAGGTGCAGCTCATCATATTAATGTAGATCGTGACTTCAAAGCGCGAATAGCGAATCAGAGCAGGTTCGTGATTCAATTCGGAACTTCGCGTATCGCGAATCATTTGATTTAAATCGAGACTTCGGAGCGGCTTCATAAATCTTTTGATTCAGATCAGAAGTTGCACTCTGAAGTCGGTTGAGGCTATACAGACCGGAACCGGAAATTTAAAATTTAATTTAATTTTTAAAAATTAAATTTTCTTCCTATTAGATTGTGTTTTATTAACGTCTATACCTACCCCAATCCTAAACTACCCCTTACAATAAGCTAATGCAAAAATAGTAATTAGCCTATTGTACAGTGTGACAAAAATTACGCCATATTGATGTACGCATGCGCAATAGTCACAGCTGTCTCCCTTCTAGCCTTAACCTCCGAAGTCCCGATCAGGGGTGCGTTTCCCGAACAACGAGGTAACTCGCTGATTAACCACCAAAGTACGATGCATTCTTTTGGAAACGAACTAACTAGTCACGACTGTTTCCCGAACACGGTCGCATGTCTGTCGTTTGAACCACATTGGTTCAGCAACATAGGTCCATTGGTAATGACGTCACGCACATGTGGTGGAGGAATAACTTCTGCCATTTAACTGATTAGAGATCTCTAAGATGCTGCTGTATTGAACATGGCACCTACTGACTGATTTACTATTTTTTGTTCCCTGTCATTTTGCTTTATTTGATGTTTGATTCATCGCGAGTTCCCTCTTACGTCACACTCCCTTAGGCATTTATGCACATGCGCACTTTTCAAAAATGGCACTTACTAAAATACATAATTAAAATGCATTTTATATTTAGAGAGAATGGAAGATACAGATAGTACTGCATGTTAGCTTGCTTGTTGTGCCCAAGAACATATTTATTTAAGCCCATATATCTTATTAACAAGAAACTATGCTTCTAACTACAGGTCGAGAGCTGCAGTTCCAACCACGCAAGTTTGTGACGCTGATTGCGAACGTTCGTTTGAATTATGGTTTCGGGAAACACCGAATCGTTGAACTATGCTGGTAACGACGGAACTTGCGACCATAGTTGGCTAACGATGCTTTTGGGAAACGCACCCCTGAAATGATGGTTCATGAATCTTTATTTGATTCAGATCAGAACTTCGGAACGCTATGACTTGTCTACTAATATCCAGCGACTACTAAATTTTAGCAATAATTTTGATCAAACAATTAAATATCCGTTAGCTGCGTTATGTCCTCACCAATGGCAAAATCAAACCTACACCCTCAGTAGGCCCTCACTGCAGAACACAAGATCCAGGGGGCGAGGTTGGATCCACATCTATGGGGTGGAGATTGGTAGGTTCAGGGGTGGAGATGGGTGGGTTTAGGGATCAGAGGGTGGAGACGGGTAGGTTTAGGGATATGTCAGATGGGAGGAGTTGGATCTGGATCCAACCTCGCCCTGTGGATCTTGTGTTCTGTACTGTGTTGCCAGACGTATGATAATTATCGTATTTGTATGATAATTTCAACATCTGTACGATGTACGATCAATAATGAAAAAAATCCCATAATGTACGATAATTTCAGCATTTTGTGACATTTCAAATAATGGTCATTGTAATCATAATTAAAGTATTCTATACTTATATACGAAATAGGCTCATTACAGACACTCTAAATGGATTATGAATGTGGGAGGGTGCCCTACTTTTAAACCAAAGAGCACTATGTTGCAGTCCATGAGGGCATCAAATCTGTAATGCAAAAGAACCCCCTCAACATCTGGCAACACAGGCTTCCAATGACAGCGACTCAGAGGCCGGAGGCATCAGTTTACTGTCTGAGATTTGTCTGTCGCGCCACGCCACATCCATTGTAGACAGTGTCACTTATTTTAATGGGTTCTATTAGTGCTGGGCGGTATGACCAAAAATTTATATCACGGTATTTTTCAAAATTATACCGGTTTCACGGTATATGACGGTATTTATTTGTATCATGCATGACCGGGTGTTTACTGATTGAGAGGAAAAACTGCAGTAGATTGACTTAGAATGCCCTATTTTACTGTCATGATGAGCGAATATTGTAGAAAAATTCCACACTAAATAGTGACTAAACACGACCCATTAATACATGTTAACCAGGAGTCACTCTCATTTATAATCGCGACATCGTCTGATAAAATCAACATGCATCTGACTTTACACTAAAGAACGGCTATGCTGTGGTTTTGGCTATATTACTTTTTTGTCTCATGCAGCGCACTGCCTGCGTCTGAGTAACAAACTAAAAAAAAAAAGAAAAAAAGTGCATAATATTAACAGACGAACTATGCTCATATTTATAATTCCAAACAGTCAGTTAGCGGCAGGTGCTTGGAAACGCTGTTTTGTACTCATTTACTGACGAGTCTGCTGCGGTACGGCCAGCTGAATGCGGTGCTTCTCTGCCGCTCGCTGCACAGACAGACGCCGAGAGAGGCGACACTGCGCCGGGAGAGTCAGACCTCGCGCTCGCGGGGCAGCACTGGCGACATCTTCCAACTGAACCATAGCTAAGGTTTATCCAAAAAAGCCGCTAGGTTTGTCAGTTTGTATATTCTATATAAAAAAGCCGCTAAAAGGGTCTGAAAGTTGCTAAATATAGTGCTAAAGTCAGGCTCGTGCGTGTGAGATGCGGGAGCTGATGGCAGCGGGCGGTGGATGAGTTCTTCGGTGTCATCCATAGACTGTAAAGGTGTGTCATCACGTTCTACAGCTTCAGAGCTTTCACGCTTAGTGACACCTCGCCACAATGCAATAGTATAGAAAAGAGACTCCTCTCAAACAGTGTCGCGTTCCGAACGTTATTTAAATAACACCGGTATTGCGGTATTTTAAAAATTAATATCATAAGAAAAATAAACACCGGTATCCGGTATGAACAGCCCAGCACTAGGCTCTATAGTATTTTGTCACGTCTGGTGTAGACACGGTGTGATTTACCCCAGTTATTTATCTATTGTGGTAATGTACAGGTCGTGTTAAAAAGTTCGATACGATAATATTCTTCCAAATACGATCATTTTGAGCTTCTGGTACGATACTTGTTACAACACTGGCTCTGCAGTGAGGACCAGGACCGTCTCGACAACCCTTGCAAATCTTAAGTAACCTATATTCTCTATAATAGACACAGCTTTTCTCAAGAAGCAACGCAATTTGAGGTAAACTCACCAAAGTTTAATATTTAGGGGTTTGTTCAAAGCCCTAATAATCTAAATATTGAGCAGTAGAAATAGTAACGTTTGGCTTGTTTTTCAAATACGACACACACTTCGCTTCCTCCAGGGGGCGCTGTGGACACGACTGACTTTATGTACAAGGTGCTGCAGCCTTTGACTAATGTCTCGTCCTAGAAGAGTCCTTGTAATACCACTGTGTTGCTAATCTATTTGAGCACACTCACTAATGTATTCTGCTCACGGATTGAGCAATCTAAACTGCGGATATCTCACCATCCCATGAAACTGGGTGAAGCTGGAAGTTTCAGTGTCCGAAAAGATGGAGAAGGAACACAATAGATCAAAAACAACTTCAAGTCATTTTCATAAAATACTTACAGTTACAATTGACATAATTCACACAAATCTTGATTGGGAACACAAAATTCAGTTTATGTTGCAATACTGCTGCAACAATAAAAATAAAAAAAAATCCTTGTTTCCATATTTTCCATATTTATGTATAAAAAAAGATGTTTCTGTATCCTCTGTATGTTATAAACATTAAATAAGTGTGACGTTAATGAATTCCACTGTCGTTCTTTTATGTCAAGTGTCAAAGCGGTCGAACTTGGATTACATTGATGTCTTGTCTGTCATTGCATTTGGAGGTAATATCCAGAGGATGAGTGTCATTGCTAGCGATAATGAATACGATGGAGGAAGAGCTGAAGGTCACTCTCTTTTTGGGCCGGTTGGGACGGCTATGTGACATCACAATAGGACGTACAGGATGTTCGATGCGGGTGAGGGGACGGTCCTTAATGCTGTGCTGCAAAGTGGCCAGACGAGAACACAGCATCTGTAGCATGCACCTGCGAAACTGACCAATCAGAAAGAGGAATGTAAGCTTCACATACATACACACACACACACACACAGTAAAAGATTATTTTGTAAAAGATTAACAGTAATTCACAGTAAAAGATTATTAAAATGCACTTCACAGGAAAATACTATAAGTTTTTCTACTTCAAAATTTCATGTTTAATTTAATGTACTGATTGCAGTTTCTTTGTAATTATTTGTGAAATCAACCTGCAATTTCTGAATAAAATTTCTATACCAACTTTTATTTTATAGATAAATGCTAACAATTAAGTGAAACTAAAAGACTATAAACTAAATTTAAGCGGCTGTTAAATGGGCTGAAAACAAATTGGAGTAGAATTTACTTTTAATACTAATTTGCCAAGAAATTGCTAGTAGATTCCACAAATAATTCCAAAGAAACAGCAAGTAACATGGAATTAAATAGGTAATTTTGAATTAGTGAAATAATCTTTATTTACAACTTGAAAATTTCACATTTCATAAATTAAAATACTAAATTAAATGATCAATGATGAAAAACATTTAATATTCCTTTATTTTACACAATAGAAAAAATAGTTTTAATATTTTAATATAGATTTTCATATCACAGTTTACTTTTTTTTTCATTAAAAAATTATTATACTCCAAAATTCATGGAACAAATAAAATGCTGTTAGTATAAAATTGTATAAAATTATTATTTATCATTAATTATTTAAAGCAATATTTATTTAAAATATCAAAAGTTATATCTTATACAATTTGACAGTTCACAGATACACTGTATGTTGACCTGTAAAGTTTGTAATCTGTGAGGATCACCAGACCTGACTATATAATATACTGTAATAAATTCCCCTCCATCAGAATCAAGTGACCTCTGCTGACCTTTCTGCTCATGAAGGCGTAGATGACGGGATTGTAGGCAGTGCTGGATTTGGCGAAGAGAGAGGGAATGATGGCAACCGTGGGGGAGACAACACTCTTCCTGCCAAAAGCCTCCAGCATGGAGACCACAGCATAGGGTGTCCAGCACACCAGGAAACAGGAAATCATCATTAGGAACATCACCGCCACTTTCTTCTCATATCGCAGAATCTTAATTGTCTGAACGGTCTGCAGATCCTGGATTGAGCGCAGCTACAGGAAGAGAACAGAAGACATTATGTCATAAACCACCTTCATCTAAGTTAAAGAATATATTGCATGTCCTGGAAAAAAAGAAAATTGCCTTAGTCAACCTTTAAGTGGATTTTTGATATTGTGTGAAAAAATTGGTATATCATAAAAAATTTGATTAAAAAAAAAAAAGAAAAAAGAAGACCATGAGACCTAATAAAGCTTTTAGATTGTAATTTAAAATTAACTAATTTTTAAAAATTAGCTTTAAAACAAACGATTTTGGAAAAAGGTAGATTTTCTGTTTTATAAAGAAAGTTACAAATCTAGATGATATTCTGCAAAACATAACATTGCAATACCATTAAAAATGTGGGTAAAAATTAAGCATAATAAAAGGTGCAATCATAAATATTAGAATTTCTAAAATGATTTTAGGGAACAGAAAAGATAAAGGATAGAATAGCACCACGCTAATTATCAGTCAAATTAATACAGACACTAAAATTTGTATCCCAATTCACACATCCATATCTACAATCTATATGTTCATAGAAAAATCCATAGACTAAGCTGACAGACTTTAGATGAATATTGGACATAATGTTCTTGATGATGAAGATATATACTTTCCCAAGGTGACTGGCTTTGGATGGAGGTCATATGCTGCCCTGCTTGAAAGCATCATGCCCTAAGATGTTTCTTTAATTAAACACATTATGTCCTCTGAGTCATGCATGCATGCATTCATTCATTCATTCATTCATTCATTCATTATCATTACACAGTTGCATACAATTTGCTGAGTTTGACTGAGAATCTCTCAAGGCGCCTGGCATTGTGTAACTAACACAGAACTGGGTCAGCACTTGGGGGCGCAATGGGGTTTATGTGAACAGCTGGTCCAAGATTTCTCCTGAAAACACTTTATCCTAAAATGGTATAAAGTCAATCTCATGTTTGAGTTGTTTTTCCTTATGTCATGGATCAATTAAAACTGTCATGCTGCTGACATTGACAGGTATATGCAACTCCTTCACTGATTCACAAATTCATTCATTATTTTTGGTTAATTAACATCAAGATTTTAGGTTAGAATTTGCATAAATATGTAAGGATTTAAGTGTATAACTTAATGCCTTTGACTGGCCACATTTAAATGACTTTTTAATTCACTAGTTCATATTAAACTGTCCTGTGGTGGAATAGATGCTTTAAAATGTTGTAAAATCTATATGTATACAATTCTACTGTATGTAATGTCTCAATGTGAATAACTTCCCATTTTACTTATTCATTCAAGAATGAATTGGTTCACTAATTCATTCATGCATTTATTGATTCCCTGGTTCATTCATGTGCTTATTGATTCACCGATTCATTAATGCATTTATAGATTTTCTGATTCATTTATGTATTTATTCAAGCAGTTCCTGGCACACTTAACCATATTTACTCATACAGAACAGAATAATCAAGACACCGATCAAACACACTAGAGATACAAAAAAATAAAAATAAAATAACAGAGCATTGTAAATCTTTCCTTTACTAACACAGAAATGATGAAATAGTGGATTAAAATAAGTAGTCTGGATTATTAAGAGACTCCTGCTGTGGGGTTGATTTCAGAGCAAGAATAACAACACTGTGGTATATGTGTTTATGCACTTTTAAGAGAACACTCTGGTATTGTGCCTCACTGATTTAACTCTGAGTAATATTGACTTGCTTTCTGCAGTCTGTAAACAGTTCACCTTATGAAATTTATAAAACTGTTGAAACAATCTAAATTATTAAACATGCTCTCCAAGTTTTTGTTTATGTTTCACTGTTTTTTATCTCTTTATTTTGACAATTATCATTGTGGATGCATGAAGTTTGTCGATCAAGTACTTCACATTTTAACAACTGATGTTCATCGGTAGCTTTGCTCTTTTCAGTCTATGTAGTTTTCTGTTTCAAATCAATAACGTTCCTGGATTCAACCCAAACACAATTTTTGTGTTGTTAACTGTGCTGGTGTGTAGTCTGCGGGTTGTTGTGGTTTGTTTCATCGATCCAGCAGTTTTACATTTTCTGATTGACTGGTGGATCACACTGATCCACACCACAAGTCTGCTGTTTGGGGTCAATAAGATTTTATAAATTTTATAACAATTTAAAAAAATAACTTTTCTATTTTAATATATATTCAAATGTAATTTATTCATGTGATGCAAAGCTGAATTTTCAGCATCATTACTCCAGTCTTCAGAGTCACATGATCCTTCAGAAATCATTCTAATATGCTGATTTGCTGCTCAAGAAACATTTCTTATTATAATTGACTTCTTATATTATAAAAGCATTAATTTCTCTAAAAAAACAAAACAAAAGAAAACCTTTTAAACGATAGTGTATATTGCAGTGTGGTGGATTGCAATGGATTACAAGTACCTTGGCTGAATTGCAAGACTGTCAATTTGTCAGGCTAAATAAAAATTCTCTTAAAACTCTTTTAAATAAGTATTTTCTAGGCCACAGAATGACTGGAGTCTCAGGCAGGTACATCATATCATGTCTGTCAAAATAGCATAGTCCTTTCTTTATGTGCAAAACCTTTTGGAATGTTTAAAACAAGCTCAAAAGCAAAGGTACACATAAACTGCTTAAAGGTGAAGTGTGACATTTTTGCACCGCTAATATAAAATTATAACAGTTTTTAAACATGTTTGCAGAACACTCTCCCAGTCTGCCATTGGTCAGAAAAACAGATAGTCCCGCCCCAAACGTATGCCATTGGATCAGCCAGTGTTGCTGTTTTGGGCAGAATGCTTTTCAGGAGAATCAACCTACAAATAGCTTAATTAAAGCTGCCTCTGTACACAAAGCAAAAATAAGAGAAAAGACTGCACACTTCAGTTTGTGGTAAGCACACAATCACTCATGTTGGAGCGGTTATGCTTTCCCCCATTTGGACAGCACACTGATAAAATCTGTTGCACCGGAGCTGTGCTGATGAAAATCGCAAGCTATTTACATACACAATCACCATCACTGCTTATTTCAGACAATATGACTTTTAGTGGAAATAGACCATCAAACAACAGCATGTCGGCGCCTCTGCACTGCTAAATCATAGCAGCTTGACTGTGTGTTTATAAAAGAACAAGAGAGAATGATGAAGGTTAAAGACAGAAAGAAAGAAACTGTAAGGTTCCATATGCAAATCATAGATCAGAAATGAGATGACAAGCGAGAAAAATGTTTGGAGAGATCAAGGGTCGATAAAATACATTAGGAAATTCAACAAATGTGTAAAAAAAAGAAGCAATTAGCAAATATTCAACCAACCTTGTACATGCAAAAGATTATCTATGGAAGCAACCACCCAAAACCCATGAAAAACCTCCTATCTAGGTAGAAAGCTCACTAGCTAGTGTTTTTCTAGCGCATCAGGTAACAGAAAATATATATCTGATGCATCCAGACAAGCCAGTGAGAAAATGACTATTATTAGCTAAGCCCATTGTTGCAGCTGTTTGTCTTACCATTTTCACAGTGTACAAGATGTTTCCATAACAGTAGGCCATGACACCCACGGGGACAAAGAAGCATCCGAGGAGGAAGAAGAGAATGAAGGAAGCGTCATTGGGATCCTTGGAAGCCCAGTCGAGGGAGCAGCCTAACTGATGGACTTCCAGCGTGTAGCGGTTCCATCCCAGGAGAGGAGCTCCAGTCCAGGCCAAAGAGTACAGCCAGATGTGTGTGATGGCCCTCCAGGCCCAAGGGAAGTCAATGACCTTGGCATGAACCACACGGATGTAGCGCTCATATGCCAGACCGGAGAGAGTCATGATGGACACGATGCCTTGAAGGACGAGAAGAGAAATAAAAAGACATATAGCTGACTAGAAAGATAGATACATTCTGTCCTCAAATTCTGATTACCAAACTGTGTCCAGATGTTTGAGTCTGTTTGCCATTCTCATTATTTTTTTTAGGATTCTTTTAAGATTCTCATTATGGTACTAAACATTCACAAGGATCATCCTGTCTGGACACAATTCATTTTTAAAGTAATTAAAAATTAGGATAGGTAAGGATGTGCTAATGGTACTAGATGTGGATTCTTTTAAGATATATATGGGCATGTTCTTGAGAGATTTTGAGATTCACCCAACTATAAATGTAAACAATATTATTGCCTAACTTTATAATAAAAATTGACATAATGATTTTCTGCAAAGCTGCTTTGAAAACAGAGCATTGTGCAAAGTGTTAAATAAATAAATATAAAAACAAAACAATGTGGCTTCTCTCTTTTACAGAAATCAAGCTTCCAGCAAACAGTCTCACATTCAGCAGATGATGGGTTATAGTAATTGGTATCATTTCTAGAAGTAAATAACAGTATCTCTGAACTGCAGTATCCGCAGAGACACCTCTGGCAAGAGACTCAGACACATTCCCCCAATTACCCAGACATCCACAGTCCTCTGTGACAGAGGCAGGCCGGCGGGGAAGCAGCATTAACGTGTTTCCTCTCAGCTGTCAGATGTATTCACAAAGACCTCTTTTTACTTCTCATAGAACTGGGCTTAGTGAATTTGATGTGGAATATGATGCAGTATTACACATGGAGCTACATCTCATCAAAACTGTTAATATTTAAATTAGTCAATTCTCAAGGGAGCAAAAATGGAGGTCAAAGACACAAATGCCTCCCCAAACAACTGTTTGAAGAAGCATCAAAAGCAGCCAATTTCACATCTAAATAGGTCAAAGGAGGCAGTACGGAAGCAATCATGTGTGATGATAATCTTTGGACTTAAAATAGCATCAGGTGTGACCTTGGGGAGCAGATGCATAAAATGAACATCTATCTTTCAGAAATGAGATTATGGTATGCTCCTTAAAGCATATCCTCTCACAGATGCTTAGTTGATATTCTGCTGGATATTTCTGGACCATTAAAGTGTCGTTATCTGACTCCATTTTACCTCATCTTTCCCTGCGCCAGATGGACTTTTATTTCAATAAATGTGTCATAGTTGTTTACGGATGCTTGGAGTTGTTTCTTTGCCTGCTGTTGTAAATGGTCACATGATCAAGTGAATCAAATTAAGCATAAATGTTCTTATGACTGTGAAGCTATCTGATATAATTAGATGAGTGAAAACATGCATTTCCTTTAGATAATTTGATATGCTCTAACTTGATTTAGATTGTGTTAAATGAGTAAGATGATCATTTGAAATCATTTGCTGTAGGAAAGACAAAATCCCTGCTGAAAAAACAACAACAATAGAACCCTGTAATGTATTTAATGGTTATAATGGGAATTGTATTGGTTTTAATGGAAACTGTAATGGTGTCTACTGGTATGTGATGGATTCTATTGGTGGGATGTTAAATACTATTGGAAAAATGCCCAAAACACACTACAAAAAGGAATTTTGTAATGGTTTTACTGGAAAAAAGCTAATGGTTTATAATGGTATTTTAATGGAAACCATTAGAATTTCTGTGTATGGTTTCTATTGGGCTTCTATTGTTGTTGTTTTTTGTTGTTGTTTTTTTAGCAGGGATGACAGTGATTTTTGTTAATATTGCCTTTTCCTATTGAGACAAAGCCCCTTCAATCTCACACTACTGTTTAATAACAATAGTTCAACTCAGATTTACAAAGATTCCAAAAGTAGCCTATAATCAAAAGTCAGAGACCTCAAAATTAACTCAAGTCCTTGCAAGACCAAATGTTTTGAGCTGCTATAGCCTACTACGCAGCTCTTTAGTTTTATTATACCAGCGCTTTCGCTGCATAGTATACTTCCAGATGACATAAGCCAAAAGACATTAGGCTACTCCAATGTGTTGTTCTCATAGCTTTTTAAAAGTTATTAATATAATTTGTCGTAGGTAAGTGTCAGAAATCCTGTCAGACTCGCTGCGCGCTGCTCCAGAGTGTTTTGTCGCGAGCGAGAAATGTATGGGTCTCGCGCGCCCATTCAGAAAGTCTAGACATTCACAAAGCTGAAATAACATAAATAATCACAATTTTATTAAGTAAAATGACTGGCAGTTGTGGTCAACAACGTCTTAAGTAATGTGGTAGGGTGCTACTGTTCACTGCGTCGGTTCCAAATAAAACGTTATATAGTTTGTTAGTCCAGTTTTGCTTCCGTGGTGAAACACGTTATATTGACCCACTAGGTATGGAGCGGCAAACGATAATTTGTAATGGTTTTATTTTATACTTTCTGGAGCATTTTGTAACGCCAAGTTCCGTAATGCAGTCAAAATGCATCATCCTGACATTGCAGCGTTTTGTTCTTAATATTTTCTCAGGTTTTGCTCAACGCTCGTCTTCTTAAGACCACTTAGAACTGACCGAGAACACTTGTAAAAATTAAAAAGTTTTCAGATAATAGATCAGTAAAATACAATATAAAAGACGAACTGATTGCAATGACCAAACGCCATTAAGAGACAAACAAATGCTGAATTGTCGTTCTTGATCTAAGGAAACATTCGTTGGAAATAAAACATGTAGACTATAAATGACTTTCTTTGAATTCAAAGTAGACTGCTTGAAAACTTAGGTGACTATCCATACATTAGGACTAAAGACAGAACTGACCGAATAAACTGTTGCTGAATCCATCCCAAACACATGTGGCAGAATTAAAGACCCATCTTTTCTTCACACAGGAGACGAATGTGAAATTAACTCCGGTGATTGACACCAGAAGATCGCTGACACTTATATTCACTATTAACAGATTAGTTGGTGTTCGGAGTCTCTTGAACCTGTAGTAGAGAATAATGACGATGATATTATTACAGAAGCCCAGGACACCTATAGATCCAATGGTGAACGTCAGGAGTTTATAAGTCTCATCGGCGAAAATATAATCATAATCCCCAAGGTTAGTCTCAGGCGATGTTTCATTAAAAGAATTCATTTCTTTTCTAAGTGAATGTCCAGCATGATGACTGAAAGTGACCCGATTCAGCGCCCGTCCAGAAGCAATCAGGGCAGTCGACTAGTGATTGTAGTTCAGTGTGTCAGTAAGGTTGAATTCGTCTCAGAAGAAAAATGAAAGCTACATCCAGAGAAAAGCACGAAAGTTCTTCCTAGATTCACAAGAGACCTTCCAGCATCTCCTAAGATTGACTGTCACTGCTGACTGAACGCAAAGTGTGTAGTGCGCTGTTATGAACACTAATCACAGTGACGGTGATGCTCAGCTTCTACTGCGCTGTTTTGAAAACTTACGACAAGAACGGCGATGCTGTAGGTAATGTGCAGAGAGAGAGAGAGAGAGAGAGAGAGAGAAAACTACTAATAGTAACAATTCTGTGTCATCTGAAATGTGCTATGATTAGTAGCATAATGCACTGTTATGAACAGGAATCACTGCACTGTTTTGAAAACTTACACAAGAATGGTGATGATGATCAGTAGACTATTTAATGCGTTGAGAGAAAAACTAGTAATAGTGGAGATGATGCTCAGTACAGCCTACTGCATTGTTTTGAAAACTCATGAAAGCAATATTCAGTATGTGTGTATGTAAAAACTGAATGGTGATGATCAATAGGCTATGTTATGAACAATCACAGTGATGGTGATGTTCAATATACTTTGTTGTTTTAAAAACTTATGACAGTAATGGCAACTTTCAGTTTTTTATAGGCTTAAAGTCTAATAGTAATATAAAGCCGTATAAATGTGCTGTTATGGTGCTTATGATTGGAATGGTAATGTTATGAAGAATAACAACAGTGACAGTAATGTTCAATGTTTTATGTGCTTTTATGAACACTAATGGCAGTACGAGTGATATTCAGCATTTAATGTGATGTTATGAACGCTAATAGTGAAGATATGTAGGCTAATATGCTGTTAAGTAAACTAATGAGAGTAAGCGTTATTTTTAGTATTGGACTGGAATGAGCAGGCTGTTATGTTCCATATTTAATGCACTGATGACAGACAAAATAAATCAGTTAAAGCAAATCAACCATTATTCATGGAAAGGTTATGAACTTTCACATTTAATTCAAGGGTCAGAGAGAAGGAAGTACGTGGTAAAATGAAAACAGTGTAAGTGGGCTTCAGGGAAAAACAGAAAAATAAAAAAAAGTGAACCCTGAGCTGCAGTGTTAAAAGTGTGATTTTTTTATTAGTGAATTTTTAGAGGATCCTATGGGAATGTTTGTTACTCAGTTTCATCTGGCACTGCTGAAGAATCAGACTTTAAAATTAAAGCAAACAAGCTCTACAAACATTCCCTCCAGTGTTGGAATGATTAATATTTAAAAATACATTTCAACAATATTTTAAGCATTAAAAAACCTAGCTGTGTCCATTTTACTGCCTAGGTAATTAAACAACCTCAGACAGACAAAGAGGCTATGCTTTTGCTCCTTTAATTACAAACATGCAAATGAAGAACAGGTGATCGGGGAGCATCATCATGATTAATAATGCCCCTGCAGCTTAGCCAGTGAAGGCTGGTTCCGATGATTCACCGCTCAATACATATCAGCTGTTAACATCACATCACGCTCATCTCCTTCAGGCAAGACTGAAGCCAGTGGTTCAGGCTGCATTTATTTGATAAAAATACAGTAAAATTAGAATTATTGTTAAATATTATTAGCCTACAATATATATATATATATATATATGTGTATATATATATATATATATATACAGTATATATATATATATATATATACGTATATATATGTATATATATATATGTGCATTATATATACAAAAATATGTAATGCTGTGTGTGTAGTGGAGAGATAAGAGTATGGTATATGATTCTGAACACAGCCATAATGCAGTTGACCCATTTTTTAACCACTCTCCTTGTTTATGTGAGACTTTTGATTTAAACCCCATAGTAGAATCAAGGATTCACAAGAACCTGAAAATGTGCAAACTGTTCAATTATTTCAGCAGCTTGCAGTCGAACCTTTGATCTTTGACATGAAAATGTGTTTCATAAGAGGTTCTTCTCAGTACAGCGCCACGTTTGTGAAGAAAATATTCCTTGTTGATGAATTGGGTCACTGTTTATAGGAATTATCTCAATTGTCCTAGAATATTCTTAATATAAATCATCTATTACGTATAAATCTGAGTTCTTATTGGAACAACATCAGAGGATTTTATCAGCATTTTATCTTCCCTGCCCAGTGATATTTTCACAGCTCCCATCAGTGTTTATAAGAAACTGTAGAGATGTGGAGAAAGATTTGATTTATTTACAAGCTTTTTGAAGGCCTTGTCTCTGAAATCAGCAGGAGTGTGAAAACAAAACATTAAAGGGGAGCCGTTGTAGCTGTCACATCTCATTCACACTTGCGCAGACTCAAAGACAGTGACGTACACGGTCTGACGTACGGCATTGGTTGTCGTACACCTCATCGCAGATTGTGGCGATTAATAACTTAAATTTTAGTCTCCCATCTTCAGAAGACTATAGGAATATGAATCACTTTTATGCTGCTTTTTTGTCAGACATAGTTCCTATATATTTGCTGTACAGAAAAGAGCAAGTAATACAGGTATGGAATTACATGAGGGTGAGTAAATGATGAAGAATCTTCATTTCTGCATTGCAAAAATAAAGCAAATTTTATTGCAGTGTTTTACAAGAAAATGCTATTTCAGTCTTTCTGCTTCAAAATGTCACATTTAACTCAATGCATTACTTGCTATTTCTTTATAATTATTAATGAAATTAGCAATTTTGAATTTAAATGCACATTTTGCTAACTTTTGATAAAGTATTGATTTAACTAATGATTTTAGCAGGTTCATGCAGCGTTTTATGTGACATAATAACTAATTTTGATGCCCTCGTGTGAAAACCCTTGATGATTAAACTCCGTATGCTGTGTGTTTTCAGTAATTACCTAAGAGTTTGTTCCCCTCACATCCTCATCTGACTCACATCTCTGGAAACTGGGTCATTTCATACATGCATCTACTCTTTTTTTCTCCCCTCTCTCTCTTTCTCCCTCTTTCTCTTTCTCTTTAATAAGAAGCGAATTATACAGTTTACAGCACAGCACACCGACTGCTGAATGGAGTCTAATTATGAGGAGTTGGGATGTGAATGAGTCCCTACAATCCCTAATGGGAAATAAAACTACACACTGGCCCAATTCTCTCTCTCACTCTCTCTTTGTTTTTGTCATCTACCCATCCTTTTCCCTACATGGACAGGAATGTTTCATACATCCAAGCTCATGCATGTTAATGCATGCTATGTTTAGGTGAAGGCATGTCTGCCCTTTTTTCAGGCTGATGTACCAGCCTTCAGAGATCAGACATCAAGGGGTATTGGTGGAGAGGAGTTGTCTGACAGACAAAAGGGAAAGGAAAATTTTACTAATTCCCAATGAAACACACTTCTTATTTAAAAACTGTTTCACAGCTGTACAACATCACTTGAATATGTTTGTAGATTTGGTTAACTCACCTGAATATTTTTGTAGATTTGTGTTGGATGTTATCTCTGGAATGGAAATACTATGGATACATCATACTTTTTTCGCTTTCAGTTAATGCCATAAAACTAGTGAGCTAAGCAGTGTCATAAAAACATGGCTGAATACGTGAAAAGCCAGGAAAAGCGGAGGATCAGACAAACCAGTTATGCTCCCTGATAGCACACATACATCTCTGAGACGTCTATTTGACGTCTGCATTTACATCTGCAAGATGTATTTTTTAGGGTGTTTGCTCATCTGCAATACGTCTATAGGACGTCTCCTTTTAGATGTCAAATAGACGTCTATTAGATGTCTTTAAGATGTTTATGATTTAGAATGTATGTAAAACTGACATCTTACAGACGTCTGTCAGATGTTTATAGACAGCAGATGCTTTCCAGATCAAGAGATCTTTAACAGACATCTTGCAGACATACGTGTGCTATCTGGGCTGGAACTGCTCCGATTGATTCAAACTCGTGACTTCGATCATTCACTTCAAGCAATTCACTAGCAAGAACAGACCAAAAGAGCATTTTTTGGAATTTTGACATGGCTTGTAATGGTTTTAAAAAGCATGTGTAGTGATGGGTGAAAGGAAACTTCGAATCAGTACCGCTGCATTGCAAAATGATTCACTGTTTTGAACCGCTCCAATCGGACCGCAAATCACCGAGAACAAAGGATGAATATAGAGGTGCAGTTTTCACTGCTTTAGGATTTACAGTTTCAATATACTTGTCTAGATCAACTTTGAATAAAGACAATTATAGTTTGCAAAGTTTCTAAAGACATTATGTTATGATTTTCAAGGGTGTAGAATTTATTAGAGATGCTATGACATGTCCCTACCAATATTGCAACCCAACCCAACCAATATTCAGCAACTACTTGATTGTCCCTAGCAATAATTTTGATCAAACAATTAAATGTTTGTTGTCTGCCATTATGTACCAGTACCTACACACCTGAGTCCATATGTCATAATATCAAGAAACTATTCTTCACAGATCAAGAGATGCGGTTCCAACCACACAAGTTTGCCACAATTTTGTTACAAGTTTATTTTAAGTACAATTGCATCCGATTTGCAAATAGGTTATAGTTAAATTAAATGCTTTAGGTTAGGTTAACTCACTCCAAAATGTTATCTCAAAGTTAAGTACTTAATTCTGTGTCAGTGAGAATTGCATGCAAAAGCAAAATAACTCAACCTTACTTGACATGGTTGTATTTCCCCATTTAGAAGTGCCATTCAGTATCTGCTACGCTCTCTGCTACACATTTTATGAGATTTATGAGAGCACATTAACAGAGATTTTATTGGAGTACAGTATGGTTTAAATAAAATAAGAACACCTTTGCCTAGAGTAAAATTGATATATTCAAAGCAACGTGTTGAAGTTTTTAATAATTATACACGTGTTTGCGTACATTCAGTTTTTTTTTTCTCCCTGTGATTCTCCTGACTTGACTTAAGTGCCTTGAATGTATATTCATTTGTGCCTCTCAAATGGCTCAACCAGGTTGTGGCACAAGAGTCCAAGCACTCATTAATTTCTCACACTGAGTGATCATGACAACAGCCTTGAGGCATTCAGGACTCGTGTGTGTGTGTGTGTGTGTGTGTGTGTTTGAATCATTTTCCCCTTCACTGTGAGCTCTTTATTAATGTAGGACACTGAGGACATTATATAATAATTGCAATGTTCTTTGCCTTTATAGAACCATGATGTTCTGTTTCCTTATAGAATCTGTTTATATCGCTTCAACACCATGACTGATGAAATGGGTCGCAATTTGAATAAGCAAATGTAGCTGTCACTTAAAAAGAAAAAAGGCTAAATCCCCTCGCCTCAGGCAATTTTCTGGGCAACACAGCAAAATATAGTATGTACAGCAAAAAAAAAAAAAAAAAACATTTTCAGTAAACGTTGTATTTTATAGCCAGCTATACTTTAGAACTATACTGTTCTCAGAACTATCTTTGTGTCCTCTGAATTGATTTTACGTCCAGGAAAACAATGTGACCTGTTTCTCAGAGATTCAGCTTTAGATAGCTGTTTGTTTGTTGCTGATGACTGATCAGATAATGTGTGAGATATTGATTGTATTTTTAGCCTGCACTTCAGGGTTTTTGCCTGCAGCAGTTAAACTCACAATAAGGTCTTGTTTGTGCTTCAGTCATGATATAAACCTCCAGATGTATGTACAGCTGCAGATTTTTGTTTTCTAACCCACTTGCATTGCTTGCACAATCTGACCATAATGATAATAACAGAAGTCATAAAATGATCTGAACAGCATGAAAATATTTATCATTTAGAGGAACAGTGATCAAAGCAGCAGTGTGTCCACTGGTGGTTTATTATAACAGTTTAGTGTGTGAACAGAGCAAAACAAATTCTTGTTCAGGTCATTACAGAGGTTTTTGGCTAGACAAGTTCAGCTACAGACTTTATATGGAGGTCAGAAATGTTTTAGTATTTTGACTCACTGGTACATTTTGTAATAGTGTGGGTGGCTGTCAGCCAACTGTCATGAAAGGTTTTTCACATTGCATATCTCCTTTTATACAACAGATTAACTTACATGTAAAGTAATAATTGTCGTTAGTGTGTATATATGCTTCACAGAAACATTGTCATTTATCTGAAATGAACATCCACCACACTGTAATTTTCACCATGTCTATATATACACAATATATTATGTTTTGATAGTATCTGCTGGAAATGCATGATATAAACAGTTGAATTTTTAGTTTGTATTCTCACAGTTTTTTGGATAAATTATAGCTTGACAAATAAAATACAAAAATTCTGCTCACTGACACTGTTGTCTAACACCCAAACTTTATTTATTATTATTATGTTACAAAAGATTTCTCTATATATACTGTATATATATACACACATATACATCTATCATGTTTCCCACAAATTATTAAGCAGCACATCTGTTTTTTAATGGTGATTATAATAAGAAATGTTTCTTGAGCAGCAAATCAACATAAGAATGATTTCTGAAGGATCATGCGAGACTGAAGACTGGAGTAGCCTAATGATGCTGAAAATTCAGCTTTGACATCACAGGAATAAATTACATTTTAAAGCATTAAAACTTTAAAGGCGATTTTCTCAACATTTTGATTTTTTCCAGATTCCAGATTTTCAAAAGTTGTATCTCAGCCAAATATTGTCCTATCCTAGCAAACCATACATCAATGGAAAGTTTATTTATCCAGCTTTCAGGTGATGTATAAATCTTAATTAAACAAAAGTTGACCCTTATGAATGGTTTTGTGGTCCGGGGTCACATGTAGCCTTCTTTTAAAAAAATCCCCAGAATTTTTGATCTGATTAGAACGTCACATCCTCAGAATGCATGTGATAAAATAATGATGACATGCGGTCCTGTTTTATCCTCCTGCTCCTCTCCATCTGTCTCTCTCTCTCTCTGTGTCTCACTTTTTCGCATTCTTGTCTTTCTTTTACCTTTGCTATAGCATAAAAAGCCTTTACTGACTCCGGTTCCTCAGGGAAACTGTCACTCTCAAGTATGTCTCTTTGCTCTGTCATCCATTAGCACCTCAGAAAGCACCATCCGTACCCTGTTTCTGAAATCTCAAATTTTACAAGAATAGTGGAGTCCACATCACCACTATAATGATAATCACACAGGGGAATGATATTTTTGGAATCAGTTTCAGAACAATTTTTTTTCCCCCAGCTGAAGAACGATGAAAACATTGACAGCCAAAGACCTTGAGCATTTAAAGTGACAGACAACAAAACTGCTGCATGCGCTTATAAGCTTGTTTCCACCACTGGATAAAAAAAAAAAGCTGAAACTTTTTATTTTGCAATATTTTTCCACGCATATCTCACAATTCAGGTTCTTTAAACACGCAATTGCGAGAAAGTCAAAATTGTGAGTTAAAAAGTCGCAATTATTTTTTATTTTGTAGCAGAAAAAAGTCAGAATTCTGAGAAAAAAGCGAGTTGCTTCGAATTGTGTGAGAAAAAAATTCTTTCTTCCGCAGAATTGCAAGCTTATATCTCGCAACTCTGAGAAAAAAGTCAGGATTATGAGATATAAATTCAGAGTTTCAGAATGTTAACTTGCATTGCGAGGAAAAAAAAGTCAGCATTGTGAGATAAAACGTTGCAATTTTTTTATTCCCCTAGTTTTAAGGTGTAAACTCAGAATTAGAAAATGTAAGCTCAGAATGTTAGAAAAAAAGTCTGAATTGTGAGATACAAAGTCACAATTACCATTTTTTATCCCATGGATTTGAATCCATATTATCATGCATTGGTGTGGATGTTCATGTAGTTATCGTTATAGTTATCTTTCTTGGTGTGAACACGCAAATAAATGATTTTCACTTTTTGAGGGAACTATACCTGTCTTCTCTGACAGCCTCGAGCACTTACCAACACACACTTATTGTTTCTTAGTTTCTCACCTTTCTTTTTTCTCCCTGCTCTGTGAAAGGATTAAAGAATGCCTGTTCTCTTGTCAACTGAGACATGATGTGCTGCTAAATCTTTGAGCGTGTCTGTCCCACAGTGCTTTGCTCCACCCGACTGAAAGCTCCGCTCCACTAACCTCCCGTTAAATGAAAAGCACATTACACGCTCCTCCATACTCACAAAACGACAGGAACTGTGCCACATTGCAACACTGGAGTAGGAGGCTGATTTATGTGGAACAACTGAAGATCACACTATATCAAACTGTCAGCAAGCTATCAGTAAGAGCGATGATGAGAGACCGAGTCTTACAGATTGAGACATTCAGTTCTCAGCTTTGGCAAGTTTTTGCTATAGCCTAATATCCCTTTTTTTTTTTTAGCGAGAATTTGCATATTTTACTTAGATATGAAAAAAATGATCTCTAATGCTGTAAATTATGCAGGGCAATATCTCAGTATGATTCAAACCCGTAACCCATCGTTTTGAACTATTCATTCAAAGAACCACCTCGTAAGTGGGGCTTCACTGGTTCATGCTCTATTTCTTTGATTCACTAAAGAGAACCAGAGTCATTTGTTTGAACCAGTCGCTTTGAATAATTTTCAGATTACTCATTTCAACATACTATGATTTTGGACACACTCATTTTAATATTGAATACTATTTGTGACCCTGGACCACAAAACCAGTCTTAAGTCGTTGGGGTATATTTGTAGCAATAGCCAAAAATACCTTGTATGGGTCAAAATTATCGATTTTTCTTTTATACCAAAAATCATTAGGATATTAAGAAAAAGATCATGTTCCATGAAGACATTTTGTAAATTTCTTACCGTAAATGTATCAAAACTTCATTTTTGATTAGTAATATGCATTGCTAAGAACATTTGGACAACTTTAAAGGCAATTTTCTCAATATTTTGATTTTTTTTTGCACCCTCAGATTCCAGATTTCGAAAAATTGACACTTAATGAATGGTTTTGTCGTCCAGGGTCACATTTAGGACTGATAGTATGTGAAATTGGATGTAGCATACTGCGTGTCTCTGATTCACTAAAAAGAAACAGTTCACAAGAGTCATTTGTTCATGAATTGGATTACACTTTTGTGACTTTTTTCTCAAAATTAAGTTTGAGTTTATATCTCACAATTCTTTTTGTATATGAGAAAAAGTCAGAAATACGAAATTTAAACACCAAATTGTGAGATATAAACTCACAATTCTGTTAAAAATGGCAGAAATGCAAGAAAACAGAATTGCCAGATGTAAACTCAGAATTCACTTTTTTCTCACAATTTTAAATTAAAATTTCATAATTCTGATTTTTTTTCTCAGAATTCTGAGTTTATATCTCTCAATTGTTTTTATTTTCTGCCACAAAATAAAAAATACACAAGGTAATTGTGACTTTTTATATCACAATTCTGACTTATTTTTCCAGAATTAAGAGTTTATATCTCTCAATTTTGAGTTATAGTTAACATCTCTGAATTCTGAGTTTATATCTCACAACTTAATATAATACGACTTTTTTCAAAATTGCAAGAAAAAGACAAATTTGTGAGATATAAACTCAGAATTACAAGAAAAAATTAGATGTTTTATTTTTTGGCAAACAGACTTCCATATATTTCCTTTCCACTGCATCACTTTTGAACTCAAGAAGGCCTCTTGTGCAAACGCTCCCTCCCACTGTGAAGCCGGCAGATATGTGACCTAAAAACTGAATTTTATATTGTTGGTGAGGATTCGCCCTTTGTGATTTAGGTTAGCACATGGGAGGATGATGAAAGTGTGCGAACAGGTCACTGGAAATATGGTGAGATGGCGGAATAATATCCAGCAGCACCTCCGGCAGCTCAGCTCACTTTCTAAAAGTCAGGTAAATGTCAGGGAACAACGGCAGAGCGGATTCACTGACGTGAGCTTTGTGTTCAGCTGAACAGATCCTTCAGCCCATGTCCTTTCTCTGATCACTTACTCCTGTCTGACAAATGCTGTTTTATTTATGAAGTAGATACAGTGATGTTTGTGGGTCAACATTCCTGACAAAAGGTTAAAGGCCAAACCCAATTCTAACGTATAGAAGCCTGTTTCCGTCATGGGATAAAAAGTAATTTTGACTTTTTATTTCACAATTCTAAGGAACAAAAGTCAGAATTGGAAGATAAAAACTCAGAATTCTGGCTTTTTTTCCTCAGAATTCTGTGTTTACATCTCGCAATTGAAAGTTAACATCTTGCAATTCTGAGTTTATATCAAGCAATTCATACTTTTTTTCTCAGAATTGTGAGACAAAAAATGATCTATGACACTCTACATAGGCAGCAACTTAGTCGCATTATTAGCACACCTCACACAAGACTTTACTTGCAATTGATTTGAATAGAGTTTGTAATAATGTAGCAAAACTATGCAATTCTTTAACAAGCGTAGAGCACACAAAAACCTGGTAAAATATTGAGATTTCTCTTGCTTTGTTCACCACCTTGGATGGCTTTTTTCTCTGAATTCATCAAAATGAATTATGGGATTTCTTTCTCTGAAGGAAACATGCAATTCTGCCAAAAAATGTACAAAAGAAGCCTTATGGAGCAGCATGCCTTTGATGCCTTAAAATTCTGCCTACATAGAGGCTTTGTTATCAGACTGTATCACACTGGCAGGGCCCTGATTCACCAGCATGAGCTCCATTCTGGAATTGGATACATGAGCAGAATGGTACATGATGAGTTTCCACTGATCCCCACTGAATGATGCTAGATGAAATATAAATAAGGGTCAAAGAGGAAACCCAAGCTGGGGTTCATCATGCCGGTGACTCAATCAGCTCTAATGGGGTTGAGTCGAGTAGCTTGGCATTACAAGCAGGTGTGTGTGTGTGTGTGTGAACTGAGAGTCAGAAGAAAACGTATCAGAGTGACCTTGTGAGCTGGTATGTTGTGTCAGAATAGCAGGGTAATTTTGTCAGTTTTAACCATTCCCACAACCAATTTTTAGTGTTTATATTATTTGAAATTTTATATTATACATGATAAAATTGTAATGAATTTGACACATTTTGTCTTTTAAAGTTTTTAAATGTGCATTATGCAGGTGCACTTTTAATGGAAGATTGAACTATGGAAGATTTTTATGTTACTTGAAATATTTTATGTATAATATAATATTTTATTTGTTATTAACTCATTAGATATACACTATAAACACTTTAAAAGAGACAGGCATGTAGATGTTTGTGAAAGATATTTTCTCTGGTTTGGAGGGATGATCATTTTTAAATCATACCCTATTTATTGCATTCATTTTTTTAATACTTTACTATGGGGTGGATAATTTTATCAGTTGCTTATTATTCATGCAACAATACATAGGCCTATTACTGTTATAGTTTTTCAGAATCAGAATGAGCTTTTATTGCCAGGTATGTTTACACATGAGGAATTTGTATTGGTGACAGAAGCTTCCACCGTGCAACAGAATGAAAGCGACAGAACAAAAAACACAGATAATAAAAAAAACAAAAATAGAACAAGTAAATAAGGAATAAAAATATACAAATTGACAATTGTATGTACAGGTATATAACAACAGACAGTTGTATGTACAGGTATATTATGTGCAAATTAAAATGTAGACTAAGTATGTGTGTTAGATAAATAAGTGTATAAATAGCGTGTGTTCCACAAATATTGTCAAGTGTTCATGAGATGGATTGGCTGAGGAAAGAAACCGTTCAGAGCTCTGCAGCGTCGACCAGACGGCAGCAGTTCAAAGAGGAGTGTGCTGGATGTGAGGGGTCCAGAGTGATTTTGCCAGCCCTTTTGCTCACTCTGGATGAGTACAGTTCTTGGAGAGTAGGGAGGGTTGTACCAATGATTCGCTCAGCAGTCCGGACTACCCTCTGTAGTCTTCTGAGGTCAGATTTGGTAGCTGAGCTGAACCAGACAGTTATTGAAGTGCAGAGGACGGATTCAATGATGGTGGAGTAGAACTGACCTCTGCTGGGCCTTTTTAACAATGGAGTCTATGTGAATGTCCCACTTCAGGTCCTGAGAAATTGTGGTGCCCAGGAACCTGAATGACTCCACTGCAGTCACAGTGCTGTTCATGATGGTGAATGTGGGAGCAGAGGGGTTTCTCCTGAAGTCCACGATCATCTCCACTGTTTTGAGCATGTGGAGCTCCAGGTTGTTAAGAATGCACCAGATGGCCAGCTCTTCAACCTACCGGTCTGTGGGCAGACTCGTCACCGTCCTGAATGAGGCTGATAAGTGTGGTGTCATTTGCAAACTTCAGGAGCTTGACAGAGGGGTCTTCAGAGGTGCAGTTGTTGGTGTAGAGGGAGAAGAGCAGTGGGGAGAGAACGTAGCCCTGAGGAGCTCCAGTGCTGATTGTACGGGTGTTGGATGTGTATTTTCCCAGCCTCACTAGCTGCTGCCTGTCTGTCAAGAAGCTGGTGATCCACTGACAGACGGAGGTGGGGACGGAGAGCTGAGTTAGTTTGGGCAGGTGGAGGTTAGTGTTAAAGGCCGAGCTGAAGTCCACAAACAGGATCCTCACATAAGTCCCTGGTCTGTCTAGATGTTGCAGAACATAATGCAGTCCCACGTTGACTGCATCGTCCACAGACCTGTTTGCTCTGTAGGCAAACTGAAGAGGATCTAGTAAGGGTCCAGTAATGTCCTTCAGGTGGGCCAGCACCAGTTTTTCAAAAGACTTCATGACCACAGACGTTAGAGCCACAGGCCTGTAGTCATTTAGTCCTGTAATTTTGGATTTCTTTGGGATGGGGATGTTGGAGCGTTTGAAGCATGAAGGGACAGTGATCTGTTGAAGATCTGTGGCTAGATGGGGGCCAGCTGGTGCTTTTTTCCTTTTCTGCTTCCGGAAGACCTGGCGCACATCGTCTTCGCTGATCTGAAGTACAGGAGTGGGGGAGAGGGGGGTTGCTGGAGGTGTTAATGGTTGTGTGGAGAGGTGTTCAGAGCAGGTGTGGGGTGTTTTTTCAAACCTGCAGTAGAACTCATTCAGTCTGCCGGTTGTTGATTTTCCACAGTGCTAGGGGATGGTGTCTTGTAGTTGGTGATCTCTTTCAGACCTTTCCACACTGATGCTGAGTCACTGGAAGAGAATTGAATCCTTATTTTTTCAGAATAATTCCTCTGTGCCTCTCTGATCTCCTTTTCCAGTGTGTATTTAGCCTGTTATTGTTTTATTAATAATCATTGCTGTATAGATGATAACTTTGTCTAGTGGTCTTATGACTGTTTTTAGCATGACTTTGTGAAATTTAACTATTATTATGAATGACATAACACAGAGTTATTCATGACCACAGACTTCTTCTTCATTTCATTTCATTTAATTTCATTTCATTCTGTAATCTACTTGTTCTACAGATCTGTGTACTAGTGTTAAATGCTACTATTTTTGACAGCGTTGATAACATTTCTGACAGATAATATCATGATTTTTTTTTTTTTTTCGTTTGCGTTTGCCTTACCGAATGTCGTATCCTATCAGCAATAACCAACACGTCTATGGGCTTTTTTGATTACTGTCAGTTTAAGTGCCGGTGTTGTGCTGAATTCTGACCCCCACCAGATTACTACCCCCCTAGTATTGGTAAGTTTAGGTGTGGGGGTGGCGTTAGGATTAGGCAATCAGGTAGCGATTTCAACGAGAGGGGGTAATAATTCGGCAGGGGTCGAAAATGGGCACAACACCGGCAATGCAGTGTTGCCAGATATTGTTATTAAAACAAACAAAAACTGAAAAATAAATAAAAATAAACTGGAACTATTTAAAATATTTTGCAAGTAAGATAAGATATCACTGTTCCTAAACTGCAACTTCCCACTTTATTAACTTTCTAAAGTGGAAAATTAAGTGGAAAAGACAAGTCCAAATAGGCGTATAATAGCTGGATCTGGCTGAGCCTGCGGCCTCACTCACAACTCTCTCAAGCCTCTTTCACTCAGGCAGCGTCTAGCAAAGATCATTTTCAGACCACGGACGCTAAACATTCTTGCAAACTGTCTAAACTGAATTATACATGTCATGCAGACATTCATATGAGGAGTTTTAAGCAGCAAATTAGTCATTCGGAGAACAAATTTTATTTTTGAACATGACAAATTTAAAAAATTCGGTGACCTCAGCTGGCTACGGGCCTGTGTGTGTGTTTTAGAATATATTTTCAGATGTTTTAAAGTATTTGACAGAAGAGAATCTGTAATTTTTGCCTTAAGGCTGTGATGTTTTCTGCTCTTCTCACATGTCAGGAAAGTTCATCTGGGTGTGAAGAGAGCAAAGTGCTTTGTCTTGTCTAGTTTGTGTCTGACATTCACACTGCGCTCTGCTGTTTGAAGCCTCTGTCACCTCATGTGGAACCAACTGCATAACGGTGCATCAGACATTCACAGTAAAACATTAAATTGATTCTGAAACACAGATGTTGTTTTTTACCACTCTCTATCGATCTCTCTGTCTCTCTCTCTGTCCCTGTCTCTATAAGTGTTGTACATTCTCATTCATGTCCTCCATTTGGTTCCATTTCCCTGTCCCCCTCATCTCAGCTCAGCATCATGGATTACACCTTCTCATAATTATGCAGGAAACTGCCATAGAGCACCATTGAGATGCAGAGGATGGCTTGACATTAGGATGAAAATCCATACAGCACACTCCTCTGTCAGACTCGGTTCCCTCCGGAGGCATATTGTGGAATGATTTGCCTGCTCAGCTTGTCGGATTCAGTTCTATCTGCCGGAAAGCATAGTAATGAGGAATTTACATGCACAGGCCCGGTGGGTGACCTGTCCTTTCTGCATGCCAATAGTGCTGCATTGAGCAGGAGGAAACCTTGCAAGGTTGTACACTGCATGTACTGTATATGTTCTGTTGAATATTGCATGCATGAATAATTATTAATGAGATTAATAGTGAACTTGTTCTTAATCTGCAGTGCATGGAGTAATAACAGGGTTCATTTCAGACAGGTGTCATCAGTGATTTTCTTTTTCTTCGCTTTGATACAATGTGACGTATTTGGGATTTCTTTAGCTGATCGCTTGGGTTTGGTTTTCAAATTGTCACTTTTATTTTCATAAACAAATGTATATATAAAATAAATGTTTGTTTCTTTTCTTTGTAAGGTCTTGTGTTCATGTACAAAAAGAATATATCAAATAAAAATTTAAGTGGACTGTAATTTAAAATAGTTTTACTATTTAAAATAGTTTTTTTAAGACACTTAAGAACAAAATGACATATAGATGTAATATGCACATAAAAAATGTGATTTTCTTTTAAATGATTTATTATTCATATAATTTATTTTGTATGAGGAGCGGTTGTAATTTTAATTCCGTATTGACTGAAAATCTGAAAATCTCATTTGTGTTTTCACACACGTACAAAAGTTTGGGGTCTGTAAATTTGTTTAATGATGTTTTTTTTTCACCTAAATTTATTTGATAAAAATACAGTAAAAACAGTAACGTTGTGAAATATTATTACAGTTTAAAATAACTGTTTTCTATTTGAATATACTTTAAATGTATTTTGTTTTTGTGATGCAAATCTGAATTTTCAGCATCATTCCTCCAGTCCTCAGTGTCACATGATCCTTCATTCTAATATGCTGATGCTGCTCAAAAAACATTTTTCATTATTATCAATGTTGAACGCAGTTTTTGCCAATTAATATTTATGTGCGAACTGATACTCGTAGATTTTTTTTTTTCAGGATTCTTTCAATAGATAGAAATAGATATTGAATTTTTTTTGTAACAATGATAGACTTGACTATCATATTTGATCAATTTAATGCATCTTTACTGAATAAAAGCATTAATGCCTTTATTAGCTACTGTAAATGAATGAATTAATTCATTTAATTAAATCAGCATGTTGTGCCCCCCTTCTCTTGCTCACAGTTGCTCTGTTGGGCATTTTCTTAGTTCTTGTTTTGCATATTTAATCTTTTCACATTCATTAAAAAGACATTTTCCTATCAACTGCAATGCAGATGGTTATTGTAACAGGAGATCCAAAATAATTACAGTGAGAGTCTAATCATCTCCAAACCCAATTTCACAGATCAGCGATCAACAGGCAAATTGGGCAGTATGGTGATGCAGTAAACTTCAAAGAGTGTGGGTCACAGAGTTGAAACGAGGGCTGATAGAGGAAGAACACTAATCAAAAACAGCCAGGAATATATCACTCATCAATTATGCATTGCTGCTTTTGTAGTTGCGTGTTGTGGGTCTCAACACAATGACTGTCAGATAACACTTCTCTACACACTCTTCACAGCACAATGCCTTGTTAATGCAATTTTGCTGAGGAACTTTGACAGGGATGGAAATTGAATCATGCCTGTACGGTGTTTGATGCAGAGGACTGCATTGTCAGAACTAAAAAATGCTAAAATTGTACCTTAAGGGGTATGACAGCTTGTATCATGAACCTTTTAGGGAAATAAAGTACAAATATGTCCCTTTGAAAGTACTGTCACAGTGACAAGCTGTTGTACCCCTAAAGTTGTTCCCCCAGAGTGTGTGCTGAGGCAAATAATTAAATTGAAATGCTTACGGTGAGGATATAGGAACGCAATATGTGATTTCTTGTGAAACAGTGATATGTGCTCTAATAAAACTATCCAAGCAATCTGTATTGTAATAAAGAAATGAAATAACTGTTGTATGATGCTATTATGTTGGGTTGTCAATATTACAATATTGCTTGTGATATTGAGTTTGAGCATATTATTATTATTCTGAGGGCTAAATATTATTTCTCCTCCTAGAGCTTTTAGGTTACAGCCAAATCCATAATATCCACAATAAACCATATCTGTCTGTCTAGTAACTTCACTGGAGAAAGCATTATTAGAGATAATGGACTTCTGTTTTGTCTAGGAGTTTTGTGCATTAAATAGAATAAATAAGTTTAATACTAAAATAATGTTAAAAATTGAACATAGTCCCTTTCCAGATTTAAAAAAATATATATATTTTTACTTCACAAGATATTAATTGATTGACTGAAGTCTTGTGGATTACTTTTGGATTATTGTGATGCTTTTAACAGCTGTTTGGACTCTCATTCTGACGGCACCCATTCACTGCAGAGGATCCATTGGTGAACAAGTGATGTAATGCTACATTTATCCAAATCTGGCCAGAGGGTGAGTACATTTACAGCAAATTTTCATTTTTTGGGTGAACTATTGATTTGACTTTCAAAGTTCAAGTAAAATAAATAAATAAAGATAAAAAATAATGCAACTAACATCCAAACTCTAGTAAAAATGTAATATATTTAAAATACATTTATTTCATACTAAGTATAGTTCAAATCTATTAACATATATTGCTTGAGGCTTACTGACATAAAAATTATAATGAAACTTTATTTAGACTACTACTTGTGCACAATGTACATTTCTTAATATTAAGCCTAAAATGTGTTTTAATGTCACTATATGATGATCTTTGAATAATATCAGTCTTTAAATGCAAGATATTTAAAGTGGACCAAAAGTATACTTACAACAGTTCCATTTTAGCACAATAGTTGGACTTCAGCACTACCTCTGCACAATTAAAGTGCATTAAGTACAAAATGAGTTGTTCCAATTTAGCAGACTTTAAGTATACCAGTTTAGTATACCAAAGGTATAATTGCAGGCACATTGCAATTTTTATTAAGCACATAATGCAAATGTATTTTTAGTATACTTAGCATGAAGTAAATGCCTTTTAAATACATTTTAGTATATTTAGTTTTTACTAGGGAAGTCTGTCCACGCAAAACTATGTTTGTTAGATTAATGTGAAAAAAACAAAAAACAAGAAAAACATTCTGTATCTGTAAATGTAACATTTACAAATGTAAACATTCTGTAAACACCTTTATAGTAAATAAAACCTTTGAACAGAATGCCTTACTCTTGAAAACTAGCTTACTGTTGATTTCTGCATGGCTTCCTAATATGTGAAAAACACTTGGCTAAAATTTCCTATCTGTCATTAAAGAGGGCAGGTGGTTTTGGTCAGGGAATCTGCTTCAGCAAATGCTGCTGCATATTGTGTTGGTGAAATATTGCTTTTCACACCCTTTAGATGTTTTGATTTTTTTATGGTTTGCTGTCAGAATACACAAACTTCATAATGTTACATCCAGTTGATTTAAAAGTTGTGTTGTTTTGATCCCAGATGAAATTAAAGTCTGGAAAAATTCAAGATGAACACCAGGAATACAAATACACCTGTGCAGAAACAACTAATACAGCCTACTGTAAAGCTGGTATACATTGTGGAATTCACACACTGTGATGAGAAAGTCGGTCAGCCAGAATATTGAATAGAGAGACTTACAGTGAAGGACCATCATTGATAAACAAGCAGAGCGTTCAAGTGAAACATCTGTTTTATCACTCAGGAACATTCAGTTCTTAAAGCCGGATCTCTCTCCAGACAGCAGCGCAGCAGAGGATTTACTATGGACAGGAATTAAAGACAGATTTCTGAAAAAGTGCTAAAACTGCTAAGCAGATTTGTGCCAAGAGTCTTTGTCAATTCTTCTTCTTTTAAGACTTTTTGAACTAAATGAGTCCTTCAGGGAAATTTTAATATTACCATTTTCTATAGATGCCCCCCACCTTTTAACATTACCCATAGTATTTGAGATTAAGATTCAATTTAGTAATGAAGATTCTTATATAAAATAACAATCACAAAATAAACCTTAATATCTCGACTGTTTCTCCTAGACAGCAATGATAACAAATTAAGAGAGGATTGAAAATTTAGCTTCTTAGGGTTTTCTTCTTTAAAGGCTCCAGTAATCTCATATCTGCCTCCTCTGTACTTTTATGAGTTCAATAATGTCTTAAACTGTGCTTAGATTAGCAGGGGTCCCAAAATCTGCAATGAAAATCAGAGATTTCCATATGACCTCTTTAAACTTTCAACATTCCTCTTCACGTTCTTACACAACCAAATTATCTATCCACATTTATGTTATAGCTCTTTACTCTTATGTCAACGACTATCCCATTTGTGCATATTTAAAGAATGAGGTTTGAACTAAGTTGAATCATGAATAAAACATAACTGAGAACTTCATTAAGTCTCCTGAGCTTAAAAAGCAACCTTTAAGTAATAAAATTATGCTCAATTCAATGCAGAGAAAGAAAAGTGGTGACTCAGCAAAAGAAGGGTTTTCACAAGGACAGATGCTTAAAGGAACAGTTCACCCCAAAATGAAAATTCTCTCATCATTTATTCACTCTTACTACTGTCAAGCACAAAATAAACATACCTGTCATTTTTTTCCAGCAGGAACTGTGGTTTTTAAACTTTAAAAATGATGCACTATGAAGCTGTTATTAACATTCGTGTGATAAACCTCAAATCTGAAATCATACAGCTTTGTGTGAGACTTTGAATCCTTGTTTTTTTTTTTTTTTTGAACAAATCATTTAAGTGAATGATTCAGTGACTCTTTGTTATCATTCCTGAATGAATCAGTGTTTTTAAAAGAATCAGTCGAATTAATAAATTGGTAACTCACTCATAAAGACGGTCACTTGTCGCCACCTACTGACGTTATTATGTAACCTGCAGAAAGAGACACTGAAAAAAAATTGTTCCACTTGATGTTTACAGTTTTATTGCTAGAGTTAATATAAATAGAATATTAAAATTATCAAAATATACAGTAAATAAAAAGTTACTTTAAAGCATTTCAATTTGGTTTGCATTCTAAAAGAATAATGAATTATGCTTATTAGTGTGACAGTTTTAAATTAAGTGATGTTCATTTGCATCGATTTTTGAGTTTCACTGCTGGCTTTGAAAGTCATAATTGTGTAATTGTGATTTGATTTAAAGAACATTTTATATTGGAACAAAAAGGTTGTCGACCCCTGGACTAGAATGTGGTTTTGTTAGTAAATGTGCAAATTGCTATAGGCTATTCTTTAATGTCAGTACTCCTGTCAATGAGAGAGAGAGAGAGAGAGAGAGAGAGAGAGAGATCAGAACAAGATCAGACAGAGAAGGTGCTGACAGATGTCACAATGCAGGGCTTAAACAAAGTCAAGTGCATGCATGAAAAACACACAGCACTAAAACAATCTCAGTGTTATGACATATAACATCCACATAGCATTAGAGGGTTGATACACCTGTCTGTATCTGTATGCTATCAATCTGGAGTACCACAATAGCAAAGCTTGTAGTGTAGACAAATATCATTGTCTAAATGTCACAAGGATATGAGGCAAAGTGTGTTTACAGAGGGATCTGGAAACGCCTTGTTTTTCTCTGCTTCAGAATTCTGCATGCAGACCGTGATTGCAGTCAGAAATGTGATATTTACAGATCTGGAATGAAATAAACATGAGTGACATTTGATTGCTGTGTTTCCTCTGAGAGAAAAGATATTTTCGTTCTGGTAAAAGATTGTTTGTTTTGATAGGTACATGTTACACTTTGATGTTCAAGAAATGTTTGTTTTTAGGCTGTTCTCTAAAATTAGGTGAAATATAAAAGATAATCTCTCTCTTTTTTTTTTATTTACTTTGAACCTATGATATTTCTGCTTTTTAAAGCACATTTTATACCAACAATGTTATATTTAAATGTTTGAGGGGTTGTAAGGTCAGTCTAAAGTCACTCTTGTTCTTTGTAAACTAAAAAAAAAAAAATGATTTAGGACTTATTTACAATTTTTACTAAGAAATTGCTAGTAAATTTCACAAATAAAAACAAATACATGACACATAACAAACTTAATTAAAGCAACTAGTTTTGTGCATTTTTGCGACATTGGAGACCCCCATACAGTTAAATGAGTGTAATTCACTGTCGTATATATATATCGCTGTCATAATTAAAGTGCTGTACATGTGCGTTTGTTGCTGCCGTAAAACAATCCACCCTTTTTCATAGTACCAACAGAATGATTTTGAAGCTCATATTTCAGGTAAAATCTTACATACAGTTGCTTTAAATTGTGAAGTATTGAAGTAGAAAGAATGAAATATGTGGTCAAAAACATGTATATGATGTAAGTACTTCAAAATATAATTTCTGAAAACTCATGAATTTAAATAGGGGGACTGGCATATGATATTAGTTGAAGAGAAAGTGAGGGCAAAAATCTAAACCCTTCCTATAATTAAACAAACTCCCATCCATTTGTGCTTTGTTTGCAGTTCAGCAGCTCATCTCATGGCATTTTTTCTTGAAATATCCAATTCTGATTGACAGCATCTCATTGTAAAACTCACCTGCACCTGCGGCCTTAAAGGAACACTCCACTTTTTTTGAAAATAGGCTAATTTTCCAATTCCCCAAGAGTTAAACAGTTGAGTTTTACCGTTTTCGAATCCATTCAGCCGATCTCCGGGTCTGGCGGTAGCACTTTTAGCGTAGCTTAGCATAGATCATTGAATCTGATTAGACTGTTAGCATCTCGCTCAAAAATGACCAAAGAGTTTCGATATTTTTCCTATTTAAAACTTGACTCTTGATATCAACGCAATGATATTACGCAGTGCCTGAAAGAAGTCCCCAGCTATATCCCCCAAGTAGTTACCTAGCTGTAGACTACTTTCAGGGGCTGAGAAATAAAAGTGCTAATCGCTAAAAGTGCTACCGCCAGACTCGGAGATCGGCTGAATGGATTCAAAAACGGTAAAACTCAACTGTTGAATTGGAAAATGAACCTATTTTTTTTAAAAAAATTTTTAATTGGAGTGTTCCTTTAAGCTAACGTAATGTCTTAAATAAAACACTTTCAGAAAATGTGCCCTAAAGTGAGTGTGGCATATTCTCTCAGGGTTGGGCAGACATGGAAGATTTCATGATGCATATTTAATTGCGTTGTTTTACATTGATGCATTTTTAAAATTCCATTTGGCACTGGTCCTATACAGCGCTATGAGATGTACCCTGAATAACCTTCATTACTTTAGAGAGAAAGAAAACAAGAGACAACAACAACAACACGTTTCTTTTTTTCATGAAATTAATAGAGTGCTACTGTACATCTGTCGAACATTTAAATTTTTCCTGTCCTCTTTTCTCTGTAAGAAATGAACACGTGAATGGGTCATTAAAGGGATAGTTCACCCAAAAATTTAAATTCTGTCATTAATTACTCACCCTCATGTCGTTCCAAACCCGTAAGACCTTTGTTCATTTTCGGAACACAAATCAAGATATTTTTGATGGAATCCGAGAACTTTCTAACCCTGCACAGACAGCAATGCAACTGAGATGTTCCCAGACCCAGAAATGCAGTAAGGACATCAGCTACGAGAATACCTTTCCTGCGTTAAGAAAACAAAAATAACGACTTTATTCAACAATTCTTTTCCTGCAAATCACATCATCCGCCATTATGGAGAGTACCACGACGAATGCACGTGTTTTCTGCATGTAAACAATACATGTGCGTGGTGCTGCTGATGTAGAATACAAATGCGCTGCACCTTGTTTACCTGCAGAGGAAAGCATGTGCATGGGTGATTTGCAATAGAAAAAATGTTGAATAAAGTCGTTTTAATGATGTCCTCACTATGATTCAGGGCCTGGGAACATTTCAGTTGTGTTGCTGTCTGAGGGTCAGAAATTTCTTAGATTTAATCAAAAATATCTTCATTTGTGTTCCGAAGATGAACAAAGGTCTTATGGGTTTGGAACGACATGAGGGTGAGTAATTAAAGACAGAATTTTCATTTTTGGATGAACTATCCCTTTCAGTCAAAGGTAACTGAAACAGAATAATTTATCATTTTAAACATTTAAACTGAATGACATGCACAGGACATCTGCATGCAACATGTATATTCAGAGACAAATATCCTTGAACAATCTATTTTTACATTTTCTCTTATTTACAGTACATTAGACACAAATAGAAAAACTAAAGCATATTGCAATGCAAACAGGGTTTTATTTCAAAGTTCATCTAGAAAATAAATTCTAAGAGTGAATTTTATACAATGCCTTGATTGTTTAAAACAGTTTGAAAGTTAGTTTTAAAGGAATAGTTCAACTCAGGATGAAAATATGATGAAAACATACCCTCAGGCCATTTCAGATGTAGTTGAGTTTGTTTTTTTCATCAGAACAGATTTGGAGAAATTTAGCATTACATCACTTGCTCACCAATGGATCCGCTGCAGTGAATGGGTGCCGTCAGAATGAGAGTCCAAACACCTGATAAAAAAAGACAATAACCCACAAGTAAAAATGAGTATCTTATGAAGCAAAAGCCGCATGTTTGTAAGAAATAAACTCCTCATTAAGATGTTTTAACTTTACACTGTTGCTTCAGGTCAAAACAGGAGTCCATAATCCATAATAATGCTTCCTCCAGTGAAAAAGTCTGTTCCCTGTTGTTCTCTCACATCAAAGTCCAACAACATATTTGTTTAGAACTGTTTTGAACTGTTTTTGCTTGTAACCCGTGCATGCTTGATTTGTGCATATTTTTCTCCTGATTCAGATCAATTGAAATGACCTTTTCAATGAAGGAAATGTTTTTATGGATTATAGACTAGTAGGCTATTTAAAGTGAAAACACCTCAGTGGTGGATTTGTTTCTTACAAACATGCAGCTTTTTACTTCACAAGCCGTTAATTGATGGACTGGAGTTATGTGGATTACTTGTGAAACAGCTGTTTTCTTTTCTTTGGAGATAAAAAAAAGTCATGGGGTCTCCTTCTAAAAACTGATTTCAATCAACTCGCATAACAAATCTAGCTCCAAAGGTGAGTTATGTTTGGTTGATTGACAGTTAACAGTATGTGTCAACTTTAAGAGGTCTAAAGAGTTGTTACCAAATGTTGTGACAACTGTATGCGAAGCTGAAATTCTCTTCCACTAGATGCCTACACCTACAGGATTTCTGTGCCCTACATTTCTGACGCTAATCGTTGTGTGACGGGATGCGAATGCTCACATGATGATCCTGATGAAAATCTAAGCTTAATGAGAGAACGAAGTACAGGCGTGCAGTTGTGTTGACGTCCATGTGCATAATCTGCCAAAGAGATACTATGAATGACAAAATATAAGATTAAGGAATGGAAAATGGTCTGACATGCATGTGGGCCCTGTAGGAAAACATCTAATGTATTTTAGGCTTTGAATAGAACATGGCTGAATATCATCCGTACCGTCTATGCAGTATTCTCCAGTATATAGTTTCTTCTCAGTTGCTATGGGGACATGTATTTTTATTATGCTATGCGTAAAGGTGCATAAAGGTTGTCAGGTTTTTCTGAAGTTTCCGTCTTTCAGCCTGTGAGGCAAGCAGCAAGTCTGAACATAAATTCACATCCTCTATATAGAAACTTGTTCTTTAGAAACTATTTGATTTGACATATTTTTTCCTCAGAATATGGTGCACCACTTACAGTAGAAAATTTTATTTACATATCATATGAAATGTGACCCTGGACCACAAAACCAGTCTGAAGTCGCTGGGGTATATTTGTAGCAATAGTCAAAATGACTGATTTTACTTTTATGCCAAAAATCATTAGGACATTAAGTAAAGATCATGTTCCATGAAGATATTTTGTAAATTTCCTACTGTAAATATATCAAAACTTAATCTTTGATTAGTAATATGCATTGCTAAGAACTTCATTTGGACAACTTTAAAGGCGATTTTCTCAATATTTAGATTTCTTTGCACCCTCAGATTCCAGATTTTCAAATACCGGTAGTTGTATCTCGGCCAAATATTGTCCGATCCGAACAAACCATACATCAATGGAAATCTTATTTACTCAACTTTCAGATGATGTATAAATCTCAATTTCGAAAAATTGACCCTCATGACTGGTTTTGTGGTCCAGGGTCACAAATATGTTTTTAATTAACACTTTACTGAATAGATAAATTGTCATGCAAATGATATTAAAGATGTGGCATTTCCATGCAAATGGATTGTGCTGGTATTAATTATGTGTTGTGGTCACTATATTTAGAATATGTCCCATTTCCATCTTCAGAGCTTCTCAACATGGAAATGGTTTGGCAACATTTATTGTTGAAAGTGTTGAATAAATACGAAGAGAACAAATTAAAAGGGGAATTTATTTTCCTCTGAGGGATGTTTGAGAAAAGTACTTCAGAGCTAAAATATGCACATTAAAATCTAGGCCAAAATTCTAGGAAAAGGAATATGTTTTGTTTTCACTTTTTGTTCTCGAATAGCAGAATATTTTGGTTTGTTTTGACACACTTTTGCTGACTGTTCTTCCAGAAGCTACATTCTTCATCTTTTTTATCTGATTCTCTAGGCTATGTGTTGTATTCCATCTAACAGGGAACTTTGGCTAATGTTCTCTCAATGTTGTGAACAAACTTTCTTCCAGTAATGTTAATAGACCGTTTGTTCAAAGTTATCTGGTCTTTAATAATGTTCTCAGAATGTTAGCACAAAATGTTATTTATACATCCATCATTAATTGAATGTTTTTCTTCTACATTGTAGTTGGATGTTCATCTTACATTTTCTAAATGTTCTGGAATGTTCAAAATAACATTCCTATAATGTTTACCAAATAATAAAAAACAGAATATTCCCTTAACCTTCGTATAACCATAAAAAATGTTTTTAAAACATTGATATATACATAAAACATTCTTAGAACATATTATTTTTATTAGCTGGCATGGGTTTTTCTTCAATTGCAGGCACTTTTATGTCGAGGGACTTGATTTTAAACATAGTTCAGCTTTATTAGTTTATTTATTTTTAATTTTTCGATATGACATGTAGTTCTGAAAACATACACTATAGTTTCAGAGTAAATCAAACTCACCAGTGTTTTGAAAGCATTTAAGTGGTCAAGGTTTGGCTGGTTAACCCCTGCTGGTGGATGCCATAACTACACCTTCTGGAGGCAAAAAGCTCTGAGTGCTACCAATATAATAAATCATTAACAATAAATGAACCAGGATGCACTTCAGTCAAAACATTGCTTGCACAAGCTCTCAAGGTTATATTTTCTGGTTAGCCCCCATTTGTTTCCTTCACTATAGGCAGACTCACAAATGCATGGTCTTTTTTTAATGTAGACTGATATGGTGGTAGAAAAATGCATAACTGCAAGTGGAGAAGAGGCAGTCTTGTTTAAACTGACAGAGAGATTTAAATCTCAACATATAGGTTATCAGGTCAGTATTTGCCTGTTTCAGTATGACATGCTTTATAGTGACTCATCAACAGGAGCTATAAATACTGTAGACAGTTCAGCCTCAAGGTAGTTTGTTTTGTATTCTTGATTGCGCTGTTGTTGTTATCAAGGCTCAAAATTGTACCTTCTTTTCCTTTCACAGTTTTTGTGTTCTATTATTCCAATCAAGGCTTTATTATTTGAACAAAATGCGTGGGAGACAATATTCATTTTCAGAAGCTTTTGCTGTCTTTTTAAATGAAGTTTTAAAATATAATGCTTAATATGTCAGGTGTAGGGTAGAGTGGCGGAAAACACCCCCCTTAAGGATTGTGTAATTTTTTTCAGTGAAACAAAAGTTAAAAGTGTTCAGAAAAGTTATCATAGTTTTAGTGACAATGGCATAAATTACCAAGTATGAAAAATGTCCAGAGTTTTCATGTTCATGCAAAACGCCCCCATGGGTGGGGTAAAATGCCCCCCAGTCTGACAAAGCAATTTGCTTTAAACATTCACAGCAACATCAGAGTACAGGCAGTTTTAGCTTAAAATAAAAAAAATCTATAATCAATAATTATGAATTACAAAATTATAATAGTCTATTTAAAAAAAAGAAAAAAGGTTAGCTGATGATAACTGGCTAGTTAACTAGCTACCTGATGCTAACTTGAAGTAATTTTTAAATATAAAGTCCAAATATTTTCTCCCTATCTTGGCCCTACTGTTCTCATATCGTATATAACTGTGATGTTCTTCGTTTTACCCCACTCTACCCCTATCTTTGATAAGGCATTTTCACATTTTGATTTAGTTCTTTATTAAATAAAGAAATGTTGGTTGTATGTTTCTTTGAATAACATTCATTCTCATAGTCTATGTATTCTTTAATCTCTGTTGAAGTTACAGTACAGGAAAGCACAAAGAAGACTTCAACTAATTCTTAAATGCACCGTACACAGTGAATCAAAGAAAAGAACGGCATAATAAATAAACAAATTATAATAATAAAAGAATGCAAAGCCCTTTGGCACAGTTTTGTGTGAAATGCCAAATAGCAAAAGTTATTGAAATGTGCCAGCAAGGCTATGGTTGTGATATCATACTCTCAGAACATTTATATGCATGAAATCAGAGCTGTTGAGAGCTCTGCATGAAATACCTGAAAGTCATTTGCAAACAAGTGCAGCACAACCAAAGATTGATGCAACCTTCCAGGCAGGAAATTATAGCCTATCAGCTGTGATATCTTCCATGACTATTTGATCAGATTGCTAAATGTCAGGGCAAAATAACTGGAAGTCACTCGCAATGTGTTGAGGTCAGGTGACAACAATGTAGCTATTCTACTGTTTGAAACCTAGCTGTTTTATGCAAAGCTGACATTTATGCACTTATAGCTGCTGCAATTATAGAAGTGCATAAATAGGTGAATATTATGAGATCAATGGTTCCATTTAAAATGTTTAATATATAAATATGAAATTCTAGGAAAATTAATAAAAAAATCTACTCTTTTAAATATGCAACTGAACCGCCAATAGGTGGCGAGTAATAAGTCACAGTTAGTAATAAGTCACCTATTCATAAACGTGAACATCATGTTTGTAACACTTTGTTATAATTTTGAATGTTAATTGTTCAATTTATACAATTAATAATAATAATAATAATAATAAAAAAAAAGTCACTTATTCATTAAACTCTACGTTCGTTCAACCGATTCGTTCAAAAAGCTATGAATGGCTCGTTGAATCATTTACTCAAATGATTCATTCAGAAACGCGATTCATTTATTAACGATACCGCTGCGTGTTGATGCTCAACGGTTCTGCTTCTGCTTTATTTGGTGCTAGTTTAAAACAGACAATATTGGCTATACTGGGTTCAAAATGTAAGTACTCACCTAATGTTAGCTATTGAATCATTCATTCAAATTATTCGTTCAGAAACGATCTAGGATTCATTTAGTAGCGATACCGCTGCGTGTTGATGCACAACGGTTCTGCTTCTGCTTTGTTTGAGCTATTTTAACATAGTAAGAATGACAGTATAGGCCATATTGTGTCTAAATGTAAGCATTCACTTATTTTAGCTATTGAATCGTTAATTTAAATGATTTGTTCAGAAAGGAGGATTCTTTTAGTAAGGAAACATTGTTGCATGCTGATGCACAACGGTTCTGCTTGATACATTTTTACATACAGTGTAAAACAGACATTATTGGGGTTATTGAGTCTAAAATGTAAGTTCTCACTTATTATTATAATATTGTTTGTTTGCTGAACTGCTGTATAAAATCAAAATTATGTGCTTACAGCGCTCTTGCACTAAGGCTGTTGCCTACAGAAAAATATAACTGTAAATATTAGAAATAGGAACTCATTTCTGTCGCCATATCTTTCATTTTGGAGCATTTGTATACATTTTAGTAGCATTTTTTGCCCCCCAACTCGGTTCATTTGCATTTTAAACCTTACCAATACACACACATTCACTTCTTAACATACGCAGTTCTGCATCAGGAACTCAAGCTTCATAATCTGTATGTTTTTAATGACTATATCCAATCAGAATCATCATAAAGCAGTATTCTGCACTTCTGTCTGTACCTCTGGCTCCCTGTTTGAAGTGTCATGCAGAGGGGAATGAAAACACCCCCAGGAGGCAAGAACAGAGCTTCTCTTTTAATAGCACTTCCCTTGCTCATCATTAAATGGCTTCTCTCTCTCATTCTCCAGAGGTGCCCTGCCTGTCTCTGGGTCTGCTGACATGAGGGGTGAAAATAAAGAGAAAGAAAACCAAGCCCAGCACCCCTGAGCCACAGTGCCTTTTATCTTCCAGAGAGCCAGGGAGTCATCAGCAGTTTAATTTAAGGCCCGAGTCTGCCAATCACCATGCGTCTTGTGTCTCAGAGGACATGGATGGTTTGTGATGTAAGGTCAGTGTCTGAAGAGAGAAGCCCAGAGCATTAAAGGCCTTAACAGTAAAATCAATACCTATAAATTAATCTGCACAAAATGTCATTCAACCAGAGTTATGGATCTGATGCACCGACACCCTAAAAGCTCATTGAATCTGTATTTAGAGACATATATTTAGATTTATATTCAGCTCACATGCATGAAAGGTATATGTTTTATTCGTAACTGAACCCCCTGACCTTGCTAGTGCCGTTGAGGTAGGACCTCACAATATTTCACAATATGTTGTAATTAGACTGCAGACACACATTCATTAAATTTGTATTTTGCACAATGCCTCTGATGATGTATTGTTTTGCACTTTAACAACTGCAATAAAGCATGTTGCTGCACATATCAGCTGATTATCATCATTCAGTGGGACAGCTAAAACGAATGATAAACATCATTTTATAATGCTTTAGGGAGTTATTAGTGTGTGTACAATTAAAAAAAGACATCCCAGATTGGAGATATTGTCATAAATTTCATATTCGAATGTACATTAAATATAATTACCTGTTGTGCATTATACAGTGCCCAGTTTAGAATTATTTTGATGTGCATACAGTTTTGTTTTTAAAGACTGGGACTAGTTGTTACGTTTTACTTCAGTCAGTATTTCTAAGGGTTGTATGGCAAGTAAGCTTCTGTATAGACACATTAAACAGTCTATTTTAGGCTTTTTAGCCAAAATTGAAATAGTTATGAAACACAAAACAATTTATGAAACAGCACAAAATGTGCAAAAATATCAAAGCATTATTTTTTATAATGAAAACAGTAATTACAGTAAGATAAGATTACAAAATATAAAACACGTGACTTGTCCTGACCTCACATTTATGAAAAATAACCTTGTCCTCAGAACTCAGATCAGAATTTTTATGTTAAGAAAAAATATTAATTCATTGAAATTATTCAATATACAAAACCACTGCTAGAGAACAGAAACATTTTTATTTTTTTGATCTGAAACTGGTCTCCCCTTCCACTAGAAATATGTCTTACATAAACAAGGTGTTATTCCTTTCCATCTTCAATAAATGGCACAAAAATGACTCCTTTTTGTTAAATGTATTTTCAGTTTATGAAATCTGACCCCTGATTTCACGCTCTTTCTTGCTCTTACCTTGACTTCTCACCTGAGTTCATTTGAAAGTGTCCAGCACACATGTGGTTGCCATGGACACATGAATGCAGAGTCAGAGGAAGCATCACTTAAGAGAAGATAAGAAATTGGCCAATTGGTCATAGCTGATTTAGATTGTGGCATCTGTATTGATGTGGCTGTATCTGTATTCAGTCCGCAGATCAGGAACAATTGTGGAGAGCCACTTAACAAGAGATAAACAAGGACAAACTGACCTGCTGGACCCCAAGAGGCAGTTCAAAGGGAAGCGAACATTAGGGACACTTTTGATCATCGCTTAAAAGAATATGGGGTAATTAGTTTCTCCTTCTCATGTCTTTTAATGGTAACTGTGTAGTTTTAATTTCTGCAAAAGCACCTCAAATCTTGGTATTAGCTCTATATTGGAGGACTGAGTTAGTAAACAAAGTATAACAAGAAATGAAATATTAGTGAAATAACCTTTTTAGGAGCAGATGACAGAAAGCTTTAGTTCATTAACTTGTTTGTGCCACAAGGTGGCGCTGGAGTTCAAAGAATAAATCACATCATTCACTCATGTTACTGACTATATAATTGTGTAGCTAGACAGTATGTTTTTGTTATTGAGCACAAATGTATGATTTAATATGTTTCAGTAGTAAATGCAACTAAAAGCTATAAACAAATCTTTTGACAGAGTGACCATTTAAGGCTTGTTTTTAATAAGTTGTGTTAACATATGTTAATATGCAGAGGAAGGCATTTGTAGGCTGATTCACCCAAAGACAAATGTCAGATGCGGAAAGTGGTCAGGAAATCTGAAAATCATTTTACAGTTTAAATTTTTTTTTTGTGGCACAGGTCATCGCAGAACTTCTTGCTGCAGTGATATAAGCGGAGGTCAGTTATTTAGGGGAATGTTTTTGTAAAGTTCAAAATGGCTTTGAGAACTGTGACGATTATATTGTTATATTGTGTTCTTTCTGGCAGCAGGTTAAACTCCTTTAATAGGATTCATGTCATTAGCAAAAACCTCTTAAACATGATCATTCTGGGGCTTAAAGGGATCATTTAGCATGCAAGGTGTAATCTGTTTGTTTTGTTTTGTTTATTTTTTATTTCTTTTTTTTTTACCCCATCCAGTATTACGATATGTGCTAAACCTCTTTCGGTTCTCAGACTACAGGATGCAACAGAAAATCAGCATGAGAGATCTTATATTAACTTTTGTGATGGAATATGCATGAAGAGTAATCAAATTTATCTTTAGTTGCCAACATTTCTGCTTGCATTCAAGTTTAAAATGTCTGAAAGTAACAACTAAAACCAATTTTCAGGTAAATATAAACATTTTACTAAAAAAACATGTATATTAGGCCTATCTGAAATTACAACTAGTTAGAAATGAGTTAAGTAGACTACAGCCCCCACTGTTCAACACAGCATTAAAACACCCTATGTAATGTATTATTAACAGAAAATAATATATAAATGTGTGTATGAGTGTGTGAGTGTGTGTGTATATATATATATAGAGAGAGAGAGAATTTTCTGTTGATATATGTAAATTAATTAACCACAATTGATTTTGCGTTTCCAGAAGTTTTTACTGAAGTGTGTTCTTCAGTAAAAATATATATAAATATATGAAAATATATATATATATTTTTTTAACATTTTAATAAAATTAGATTGTTTTAATATATAAATACTAATTATATAAATAATATATTATGTACGCTATTGCAGTTGACATTATCACGAATTTAGATTTTTGCAAGTAATAAGAATTATTTTGTTGACATTAGGATATTTTATTACAAATTTCATTAAATTTCACTGTGGATTTCACAAATTTTACACTTTCAAAAAATGACAATGCTACATTTTTCATTATTTTACATAGTAATGAATGCAAGACTTATGATTCATTATGTGGATGATTCTGTATGAACATATCTTTCTCATGTCCCTGGATCTCTATAATACATTTTATATATATATATATATATATATATATATATATATATATATAAAATAAAATGTATTATAGAGATGAAGCTTTTGTAACATTATACACTATACCATTCAAAAGCTTGGAGTCGGTATCATTTTTGTTTTTTTCTGGTAAAGAAATTAATATTTTTATTTAGCAAGGATGCTTTAAATTGATCAAAAGTGATGATAAAGACATTTATAATGTCACAAAAGACAAAAGATTTCTATTTCAGATAAATGCTGTTCTTCTGAACTTTCTATTCATCAAAGAAACCTGAAAAAATTCTACTCAGCTGTTTTCAGCATAATAATAATAAAAATGTTTTTTGAGCAGCAAATCAAAATATTAGAATGATTTCCGAAGGATCATGTGACTGGAGTAATGATGCTAAAAATTCAGCTTTGAAATCACAGGAATAAATTACATTTTAAAATATATTTAGATAGAAAACAGTTATTTTAAATAGTAAAAATATTTCTAAATTTTACAGTTTTTTTTCTGTACTTCGGACCAAATAAATGCAGGCTTGGTGAGCAGAAGAGACTTCTTTAAAAAACACTAAAAATCTTACTGTTCTAAAACCTTTGACTGGTAGTGTGTGTGTGTGTGTGTATGTATATATATATATATATATATATATTAGTATAATAAATGTGTAGTATATTTAGTATTTTAATATGTTAATATTGTAATCAAAGATTGAGTTTTCTATTTTCTATCATTTTATTACCATATACTATTCCCACTCTTCATAAATTCTTCATTTTCACCTAAGCAATCTAAACACACTGTTAAACTCTATTCTAATGTATTTCATCTCTTTTGTCAGTCTGGTTTTTCTTCAAATTGCACTCTCATTTAGAGTTTTTCTGTGGTTCAGTTTGTGCCTCCCGGGAAAAGCACAAAAGCTGTTTGTAAAACTGTCCATGTCTGTGTGATTTGTTCCATTTTCCCTTGAGGCTTCAGGCTTTTTTCTGTTTCCGTGCAGCCGTCGGGCTCTCAAACAGGAGCGATTGTTTCTCTTTCTGCCTCAGCATTAATTTAACCGTGTTGTGTTCTCTCACCGCTAATTAAAATTCTTCCTGGCTTCTGTGGGTCTGATCTAGCTTACATTGCGCTGTGGGGTAGCTGACAGGTCTGAACGGGGCGACCTGGACATGTGACAGATACAGGACAGCCGCTGCTGTCTAATGATCTGCTGGCACGCAATGTGGTCACTAACTAGGCTAAATTAGCAGGTTGCATGCAAAAAGTGTTGAGTTTGAGCCAAATCGAGGAATATTGTTTTTTTTCCTTCTTGCTTTTCAAACACTTTCTTTCCCCTGGGAGGCACAGAATCAGATTATCTCATTAGTCTAAACAAAACATTTCAGAGAATGTCTTGAGGCTTAAAGCTACAATATGTGCCTTGCAGTGTTTCAAATGTATAAACCAAATGAACCTGTGACCATCTGAAAGTTCAAATCTGTGGTTCAGCTGTACTTTATAGTTATAATGTTATATATTCTTTATGTGTGTTTGTATACATTGATATAGCATTAGAAAACAGTATACAAAATATCAAGTGGCATTTGCAAAAATGTTTTTGCTTTAAACCATTTCTGAATTTTGACTTTACTTTTAAGTTTCAAAACAGTGAGCGAAGTATGTTCCAATACAGACCAGTTCAAATATAGTTTTCAAAAAAAAAAAAAAAAGAATATATATATATATATTTTTGCAGTCAGATGGTGCAGTTATGTTTTCCATCTTAAAGCTGCATGCCTACCTGAAAGTGACCTCTGAAGGTTAGCATTTATTGTCAAAGAGGGTCATGCCCAAGGTCAGAGTTCAACTGACAAAGTATGACTTGCTCAAAAGACATTCCACTTGCTAGAAAGGTCAGTCAGTGACAAAGGTTGAAGGTCATGGTCTTCCCTGAAAGAAATGTGAATGTTTTTTATCTGGCAGAGAATTGATTTACATTTAAACATTCTATTTGTTAAATAGATATTCTGAAAATTAAAAAGAAATTTGTCCAAAAATGTACAAAACAGTTGACTAGGTATATAGTTTTAACTTATTCAATCAATCAATCAAAATAAATAAATAAATATCAGGGTCTTCGAAGATTTAGTAAATATATAGTAATTGTAATATAAGTACATCTGAAAAAATTGCAATAATAAATCCATCTGAAAATATTGGACTTCAAATATTTATGTTCATACTGATAAAGAAACAAACATGTCTATTGAATATTAAATGACTACATTACATATTATACAGGTGTCATTTTAATACAAATTTCATTAAAGATATTTCCAATGTGATTGATTTTTACTTTTTACTTCTAATAAAAATATAAAAAGACTTAAAGTTTGCAATGAAGAGACTGTTTAATTCTATTGCTGGTGTAATACTATATTTATCCCACAGAGGGCTCATGTGTTCAAATATTAAGTTTGCCTTGTAGAACATATCCTTAGTCTCAGTAGCATTTTGACTCCTATTGCAAATTACATGAAAAATGAAAGTTATATTACCAAATGCTTGTACCTCCCGAAGCATGAAGGAGAAAAATATTTCTGAACATAAAATGCAGGTATAATACTCTTAGACAAACTCTTTCCCCATAATATTGTCTTCTATGAATGATTAAGTCGTCTTGTGTTCTGAAGGTGTGTTTGAGGAAGGAGTTCTGCCTTAAATGGGTCTATTTCGTTGTGTAGTTCACGGCCTCAGCTCAGGATTATTAAAAGGGCTGAAACTCTTCTAAACAAAACATAAAGAGACATACTGGCAGCCAATCCAAAATGTGACTGTATAACAAACCATTTACAGCTTATTAAACTGGAGAGAGGAACACGGAGAGAGAAGGCATCAGTTATAATGGAGACGAGAAAACATTCCTGCACAGAAGAATCAGTGGGGGGTTCAGGCTCAAGTGTCGTCTGGTCTGTTTCATGCTGTCGGATGTGCCTCTTCTTCAGCCTGTAGGCCTGTGACCTTTGACCTATCCTCAAAACCGTTGCCATGTGACAGAGATACAGACCTTGATTCCAAGGAAACAGTCAACAAACATCAGTAAATGTTTAAAATTATTATTATTATTTTTTTTACATGTTCCGCACATCATTTCATACTCCACTTCTATGTTTTTTTTCAACAGTGTGGAATTTTTCAGGAATATTATTACAGTTTTTCTATTTGAATATAATTTAAATTAAACTTATTCCTGTGATAGAAAGCTGAATTTTCACCATCGTTACACCATCGTCTTCAGTGTCACATGATCCTTCAGAAATACTTGCTATTATTATGAATGCTAAAAACAGTGATGCTGCTTTTTATTTTTTGTGGAAAGCATGATACATTTTTTTTTTCAGGATTCATTAATGAGTAGAAAGTCCAAAAGAACAGCTTTTATTTGAAATAGAAATCTTTTGTAACGTTTTGTAACTGACTTGCCTTAAAAGTGAGTTTGGATGTAGTCATTTAGCTGAACTATGTATTTAATTCCAGTCTTCTCTCTCCATCATAACAAAACATAACCAGCTTGTCCTTCCTGTAACCGGAACATTATCCAGACATCGACTAACACCATTCCAAACCTTACCCTGTTTTAAAATGCATCTCATTTGTTGCTATGGAAAGGAAATTACATTCATTCTTTCAAATATGGCCCTGTTTCAAAACACTTCCTGTCGGTGTGAAAGAGCCAACAGTACATTCTGTCTTTTTATTTGCTTCCACACCAGGAGCAGAGAAAAGTTGTATGAGAGGTTCCCCTGTGTAACACCTTCATGTCAGAGACACTGGTGGCTTTATAGCGAGCACTGCTTTGGACCAGGTGGAAAATACTTCAGTTTGAATTATGCTTGCTTTGGCACCTCCGTATCATGAGCCAAAGTATATTTATCAAAAGTCTGACAGTCTCACATTATTCCAGGAAATAGAGGTTTGCTGCGTTTGTGCTTCTCACAGTGTAGTGTTTGGCACGATCACGAATTGAAAACCCTCAGTCGATAATTTAGAAAGTGTTACAAAAGTAAAACTTGAATTAAAAATACTATAAATTCATTACAAACATGCATCACTGTTTTCAAAAAATATTAAGCAGCACAACTGTTTTCAATAAATATTTATTGAGCAGCAAATCTGCATATTAAAATGATTTCTGAATGATCATGTGACACTGAAGACTGGAGTAGTGATGCTAAAAATTCAGCTTTGCATCACAGGAATAAAATACATTTCAAAATATATGCAATTAGAAAACAGTTCGTAATAGTTCAGAACAGAAGACCTACTCGGACATAAAAAACAGTTATGGAGGAAACTTATCTTTCTGAGATGCTTTTCATTTTCTCCTGGTATATTTGCTTGGATTAAACTCTCTGAGGCGTTTGTGACATGCAAAAGAAAATAAGCCCGTCTCTCACTGCCATGTTTCCTTCATTTGTTCAGCCTGAGTGATAGTGAGACATTTTACAGAGATGCGAGAAATGTGAGAACATTTTGTAATGCTTACTTTTGAGGTATAATATTTTTTTTTGAACAGTTTGTAGAATTACTAAAATGAGGATCTCAAGCTTGGCTGTTATGCGGTCTAGCTAAAAGTAGAAACTTACGACATTTTCACCTTTTTTCACGACATTTAATCTTAAAACTGTGGGGCGTACGACTATTATGGCTGTCTGAAGTCTTTTTGTCTTGTTTTCTGCCTCTCTTCAAAGTAGAACAGAAATCAATAGGAAGCTAGAGGCACAAGAAACCCTTTTGAAAATGAACATTTTTGCATGGCCTGTCTTGAAATGAAAGTTATGCAACAGAACACAATGTATCCCAGCTCTCCCACTGAGATGTGTGCCAGTTTACATTGATTCCAGTTACATAAGTGAATGCTTACTTTGAAATTCCACACTGCAAATTACGGTGTTTTAAAGTATAAACATCTTTGTATGTGCCAAAAAAGTATGATGTTACCTTTACATTTAGGAACGTATATAATGAATTGTATACTGAGCAACTGCTACACCCTAAGTAGAAACTTCATGATAACATTCTGTTTGACTGAGTGCTAGTAAATACAGTAATTTACCTAACGGCACATCACAGGTTCCAGAGTTGTTTACCTCGGGTAAAAACGTTTCCACTCAAGTACAAACTCCAAGGTGGATGACTTCAACTGTAATGTTTTTGCCTAAGGCATGAGCTTTACAGGTCTTCGCGGAAATTTCCAGTGGTTTCCAGTCCAGTCAGAAAAAAATGTCTCTCTCTTTTAGAGATAAAATGTGCATTTCTCTCTAATGGTGGAGGTTGAATTGCATACAGAGACTACTGCTTGAAACTTTGGATTATTCAGAAATCATTCTAATATGCTGATTTGCTGCTCAAGAAACATTTCTTCTTATTATCAATGTTGAAAACAGTTGTGTTATTTTATATTTTTTTGAGGAAACCATGATACATTTTTCCAAGATTCTTTAATGAATAGAAAGTTGACAAGAACGGCATTCATTTGAAATAGAAATCTTTTGTAACATTATAAATGTCTTTACTGTTACATTTTATCAATTTAATGCATTCTTGCTGAATAAAAATATATATATATTTTTTATCTCACTTACCCACAACTTTAAAAAATATTAAGCAGCACAGCTGTTTTCAACATTGATGATGATAATAATAAGAGATATTTCTTGAGCAGCAAATCAGCATATTAGAATGATTTCTGAAGGATCATGTTTAAAATATATTCAAAAAGAAAACAGTTATTTAAAACTGAAAATATTTCACAATATTACTTTTACTGTATTTTGATCAAATGCAACCTTAGTGTAGGAGACGTCTTAAAGGGATAGTTCACCCAAAAATGAAAATTCTGTCATTAATTACTCACCATCATGTTGTTCCAAACCCGTAAGACCTTCGTTCATCTTCAAAACACAAATTAAGATATTTTTGATGGAATCTGAGAGCTCTCTGACCCTCCCAAAGACAGCAATGATCCTTACATGATCAAGGTCCAGAAACATAGCAAGGACATCGGTAAAATAATCCATGCGACATCAGGGGTTCAACCGTAATTTTACGAAGCTATGAGAATACTTTTTGTGCGCAAAAGAAAAAAAAATAGCAACTTTATTCAACAATTTGTCTCTTCCGCATCACCCTATAGCGCCATTTTGGCGAGATAAACAATGTATGCTGTTCTGTGTCAGCAGCGCGTTGTTTATGTTCAGATCAAAGCGCAAACAACGTAGACAACGTATCCACGTCACGCCGCTGACACAGAACAGCATATGTTGTTCACGTTCAGTGGATGCTCTCCAAAATGGTGCTATAGGGTGATGCGGAAGAGATGAATTGTTGAATAAAGTCGTTATCTTTGTTTTCTTTGCGCACAAAAAGTATTCTTGTAGCTTCATAAAATTACGGTTGAACCCCTGATGTCACATGGATCATTTTACTGATGTCCTTGTTACGTTTCTGGACCTTGATCGTGTAAGGATCATTGCTGTCTTTGGGAGGGTCAGAGAGCTCTCAGATTCCATCAAAAATATCTTAATTTGTGTTTTGAAGATGAACGAAGGTCTTACGGGTTTGGAACAACATGATGGTGAGTAATTAATGACAGAATTTTCATTTTTGGGTGAACTATCCCTTTAAGACGTCTCCTACACTCACTAAGGTTGCATTTGATCAAAGTACAGTAAAAGTAATATTGTGAAATATTTTCAGTTTTAAATAACTGTTTACTTTTTGAACAAAAAGTATTCTTGTAGCTTCATAAAATTACGGTTGAACCCCTGATGTCACATGGATCATTTTACTGATGTCCTTGTTACGTTTCTGGACCTTGATCGTGTAAGGGCCCTTGCTGTCTTTGGGAGGGTCAGAGAGCTCACGGGATGCATCAAAAATATCTTAATTTGTGTTCCGAAGATGAACGGGTTTGGAACGACATGAGGGTGAGTAATTAATGACAGAATTTAAATTTTTGGGTGAACTAGCCCTTTAAGAAAACATGGAAAACTCTTAATGATTCCAAACTTTTGACCAGTAGTAGTGTATCGCCTCAGCTCGTATAACCATAGACCTATGAAATATAATCAACCAACCAACAAGTTAGCACAAGTAACACAGGGATGCAGCACGAACGAAGAGGCTGATGATTTCAGTGTTTGGGGGCGGGACTATGTTTTTTTAACCAATGACAAACAGTGGAAGTGTTCAGGAAACCTGTTTGAAAACAGTCAGTGGTTGATTTTATAATAACTTTATTTGACAGAAATAGAAAGAGTAAGATACTAGTATGCTAAAGTAGTATGCCAAAGTAACTAGTATAGATATTAGTTCACCTTTAGTGTGCGTTCAGTCCAAGAGCAGAGAATGAGTGCAGCTTTCTTAAAGACAGTTGCTCAATTTCTGCAGAAGCAGATTCCATGGAAAGTTTGAAACCTGAATGAAAAAGCATAATTTTCAAGGACAAAGCTGAATTATGTTGCAGCTGTCTGGCACTTAGACTCAGACTCTTCAGTATTGCTGCAAACAAACCTCTGCGTCGCCAAGACACTGCAGCAGTCAGATCTCCTTGTACAGGACAAAGTTTGTCTTCATGCTGTTAGCTTTTACGACCATGTAGAGCATGACCCTCTGCCTCAGTCCAATGGCTTTATTTATGGCTGTGGTCTTTGTTTTCTCATAGGAATGCTGAGAATGCTACAGGCTGCTCTCTCTCTGTCCCAACAAGACACAAACGAATAGTACTGGCATCTCCTTTTAGACACAATCTCACCCACATCCACTCCTACTACAGGACACAATCTGAGGAATGCAAGACTCTAACAGGAGAAGTCAATTTCTCTTTGTTTTTCTCCATCTCCCTCATTTTTTGCTGTCCACCTACTGTTACATACTCATCTGGTACAGTATCTAACTGGTTTATAATTTAACAATGAACTGATACACATCAAACATCATAAAGGGATCATTCAGTATGGTAAATCGGGGCAAGTTGTGACACTTTTTACTCCAGTGAATATTTCTCTTGATAGGTTTATTGCTGAAAGTCAGTTTCTGTGCTATATGTCTTCAATTAACACATGCTAGCCTTTTGTGACAACATGCCCCAATGGTAGGTCATGTTCTCTTGCTGTATGGGGCAAGTTGTCACAATGGGAACCTGCCATTAAATAACCTATTATAGGCTTTACAGCAAGATTTAAACAGTAAAACATTTATAAAGCACAAATTAATATTCAAAACTGATATTTTTTAACTTTCGACCTTCAATTCAAGTTATACTCTTTGTGACAACTAGCTCCAGTTGTCCCAATTCTGAAATAACAAAAAAGAACCAATCAAACAAAATAATAAACTAAATAAGAGAGTTGTTTATTTATTTATTTATTTATTTCATATTTAGCTTCACAACGTAAAAACATATATGCTGTAGGTATATGCCTTTAAGATTTGGTAGTGTGGTTAATGAAACTGTCAGTATAAATATATCTGTGCGTGAAGGACGTTGTGATGGAACATCATATATGTTTGCAGAAATGTACACATTATCACAGACTTTTGTATGATGTTGTGGATTGACAACAGTACACAGAAAAAGCCTCATTTGATCTGCATGTACAACATCAAAACCTATGCATGCTTAAATTTAACTTAAAAGGCACAGCGGCTGTGTGTCAATCGCATTATTTTTGCAAAACAAGGTGTGCAAGACACTCCGAAGCTAAAGACATAAAAACTTACTCTGGGAAAGAAAGTTCAGCCTCTTCAGTTCAGTATTGCCATGTCAAGTTTATGGGCTCAAGACAAATAGATTCCCTTTTAGTTCTCAATATAAATCACTTTTTAAGACACCGGCCTATTCATGATATTGAGTACATCATCCAAAATGGATGGGCCCAAGTCGAGTTCGAGAGAGAAAAGGGATCCTGTGATTTGAGTGAGTGACTCCTGTGAGTGGCTTTTGCTTTTGGAGATTTCAAAGTCCGAATCGCATAGACGACCCTCTTCAACACCGCTATCTCTGTCCGCCCAGTCGCCCTTGATGCCGAACATCTCCTGTTCATACTCAAAGACTGAATCGCCATTGCTACCATTGTTAAAGTTCCCATTGGCATCAGCGTTCCCATTAACAAAGACGGACAAAAATGTTTCGAGCTCATTTTCACTGCTGTGTATCTTCTTTACAAGTGATTTCTCAGACATCTCAGTACGGTCGATTGAAGGTTCTTCCTCCTCTGGGACAGGGCTGGGGTCGCTCCTGAAGGCACTGATGGACTGAAGCAGGGTCTCCATCTGCAGGATTTCCAGATCTTCAGAACCGGCTGGAGGAGTAGATGGCTCAGACAGGCGATCCTGGGTCATGGGAAAGACGGTGGTGGAAATCAAAGGTAGAGTCAGTGCTTGGCTGCCCCCGATGGTTGGGAGCGAGATTGCGTTCTTCAGGACCGGCGATGGAGTTTCAACGCAAGATGCATCGGAGGCGCTGTTAGCTCTCGTGAACTCTCCATGGATGCCATATTGAGGACGAATGCGACCAGCTTTCCCTGGTAGAAGCTCAAAATTTCCTTGCAGGAATGACATGTCACCGAAGGCATCACACTCGCCACCCTTTCCGATGTGGATAGTGTGTCGAAAGTCCCCGAGAGGTGGGCTGATCATATCCGGGGATAAAATATCCCTCAGACGGCATTTTTTCCCCTTCTTGCTGTAGTTGGATTTCAGGTAGATGGGCGTTTTGGCAGGCATCCCTGCTATAGAGTCCAGCAGTTATGGAGAGGAACGGGGAACGCTCTGGAAGTTCAGATCTCCTCGGTTGTGCGATAAACTTGCTGGAGTCTCGCAAAGGAGAAGTGCAGGGGTTACATTCTCAGAGAGCAGCTGTTTTAAATGCGTCCTCAATCTTCACTGAAGATAATCCAGCTCGAATGTTTGGATTAATGTCCTTTACCTGGATAGATGGAGAAATAATTTAGTTTTCTTTGTACTCAGCATCAAAAACCTTTTGTTGTGTTCATAAATCCAAGACTGAAATTGTTTTAAATGTTAAAGTAAATGTCACATGTATCTTAAGCATGTACAAAGAGAGATCAAAGAAAATATTTATCACTGTGTGAAACATCTTTAGGAGATGCTACAGACAGATGATAGATAGACGATATATAGATAGATACAGTAGATAGATACACAGACAGATAGATCACATTAGGGATTTTGAAATAAAAAAACTAACTCAAGTTAATACAATAACAATTATTATTATTTTTTTTGTAAATCAAGAATAATGAGAACATCTGTTGTTGTTACTCATTTCAAAATGACCGTATGTTTACATGTTTTAATTAACACCACATGAGTCAAGAAGCTTTAAAGATAAAGAAAGGATTTCTAGAGATAAAGTAGAAGTTGACAGAGTTTTAGAGTGGCTTTAGAGAGAGGAGGGCAGAAATAGACAGATAGGAGAGAGAGAAGGGTAACCACAGATCATAAGAGGGAGAGAGACTTCTTGCCCATTTATGGACATATTTCCTTTTGAGAGGCCTTTAAACACTGACCCTCACTGACAGACTGCAAACAATCACTAAAGCAGCGACTGGGCCACGGCTAGCCAAATATGTACGACTGAAAAAACATCCACATTCCCTCGGCAGCAGAGCCCAACGTTCTCTCGCTCCTTTAAGACCCGCTGCACTAAACCGTTTGAGACCTGGGGCCATTTTCATTTCAAGAGAGAAACTTTTGTGAAAATGTAAATATGCTCCATATTCCAAACGTACTTCAAACTTTTGGAATACTTGAGATTTTTCTGGTAATGAGTGCTGAAGTATCATGTGACACTGAAGGCTGGAGTAATGAAAACAGTTATTTTAAATTGTGATAATATTTCACAATATTACTATTTTTTACTGTATTTAAAAAGTGCAGCTTTGGTAACCATAAAAAATTTCTTTATTTATCATTCTATTTTTATTATTTCAGATGTTACATATATATTAATTTGCCTTGGAATATGATGTAAATATGCTAATCAATATGTTAAACGAATACAAATACAAACAGTGTTACTCCCTGTAACTAGTAACATGTAATGGCGTTACAGAATTTAATTACAAAATAAATGTAACTGTAATCTGTTACAGTTACTGAGAAAAAATGCGTAATTACTCTTACTTATGAAAATGTTAAGGATTACAAAGGGGGGTACATCTAAATGTTTCTTGTATTAATATTTACTATTTCTTATTATAACTTTACATCTGTATGTGGTGGCTGTGCTTTAAAATTAAATTATTGTAATCTTAATTCTGACAGTAATTAGTGTTGAGTACTACTGTAAGGTTAACGCTGCCTGATTTAAATGTTTGAAAATGATTAAGAGTTGTAAACATTTCTTAGAAATTTAGAAAAGTAATCAAAATGTAATAAAATGTAATCAGTTACCTAACTTCTGTAATCTGTAACCTATTACATTTCCAAAGAAACCTTTACTTCGGGGTAATTATTTTGCACAGGAAATGCATGGCTAAAGTGGTTTCAGACGGGTCTTGGCCACATTACATGTCCGTATCACTTAACCAAATTATTTCAGTTATTTCAAGGGTTCTTACAGTCAGCAACAGCAAAAGCCAATGCACCAAACCCCACAAAGACACTGACCAAGCAAATGAATATAACATATAATACAAAATGACAAACTCTTTCCACAAAATTACTTTATATTATCAATGGAAAAGACACTTTCTTTCTCCCGCTACTACTGCACACACATACAGTATATGCGCTGCACTGTGACTTTATCAATAAAATAGCTAAAACATTTCTCAATATGGAGGTGGTAACATAGCTGTTCTTGAAGCAGTTAAACTTACAATTTTGCTATTAGTAGAGACACTGCTGCTGAACACTGTTCAGAGATTCACAGACTCGGGTAATGCACATGTGCTTCAATCACACAGCTACAATTAATGTCTCTCTCCCTAATAACTGAATTATCATTGGCTCAACCTCCGTTATTAGTTCTTTAATCATTTTGGAATTAGCAACAAAGGCTTGGGATGAGTTGCGTAAGAAAATAGTCCTACACACAAGAGAATTTTAAGGACAAAATCCTGACAAATATCTTCAAATATGTCTTCTGAACAATGTCTTGAGGTGTGGTAACACAATTGTGGTGGTATAAGTAGAAGAACTGAGGACGAACCGTTGAGTTATTAGAAAAATAATGCACACCGAGGTGTACCTATACTGCAATATCAAACCAAGTAGCATCTGTGTCCAAATACGGTGTGAGGCCATTGAATAATAAAATTCCATGGTATTGTCTTCTGATAACATGGAGCCACCACAGTACTTAAAATGACAGTCTGAACGATGTCACAGCTCACTGATCCACATCCCCTGAAGATCCTAGAGACAGCCAGGGAGGACACTGTTTACAAAACTCTAGAAATTCCATTTCCTAGGAACACACGACTCCCCTGTGGTAACGTCCTAACAAATCACACAGCTGATAAACAACAGGAGTATGGTGAAAGTGAGCTGCAGTACAGTCCTTGACAATGATGTAGGCTAGTCTGTTTGAGTCTGGATGAATGGTATTATTCTGGTCGTCTTACAGTCTTTGTGTTTTCTTATGCGTGTGTCTTTTTGCACCAGCTCAGAGGTCGCCTTGTGAGTTCATAGGGCTTTAAAAGCATTTTTGGACACTGATTCAGCGAAACACAAATAAACCTCAGTGAATGGAAATCTATTTTTAAACGTGACAAACATCATCGGGATGGCTGAAGAATGTGTGGCTGCATGAGTGTGTCAGTGACAGGGGAAAATATGTGTGTGTGTGTGTGTATGTTTGCAGAAGGAATGCTGCATTGCTTCTGGTGTCAGAGCTGTGATTGTCCCCAAATATGCCTTCTCATCACTACTTTCTCTCTCTTTTTAAATTTTTATTTTATTTTTTATATCCAGTAACCAGATCTCTGTACTTTATTCTTCAAATCAAACCAGTGTTATTATGGTTTATTAAGTAATGACATTTTTTTATATTTTCTGTTTTCATGGTAATTTTAGTTTGTTTTAGTAATTGTGTTATTTTTATTTCAGTTTTAGTTGTAATGATTTTAGTGCATCAAGATATACTAAATGAATAACTAGCTGACTTCAAATAATTTTAATTTTCTATTTATTGTTTTATATTTTATTTCAGATAAAGTTTATTCAAGCAACAAATAATAATAATTATAATGTATTACATTATTATTCAAATAACAATATAATATAATAACCCTGATAAAAAATAAAGGAATATAGCTAATAATAAGAGATAAATTCATAAGAATTAAAAACCTAAACTTAATTTCAAATTTATACTGAAAATATAAGAATAAAAGCAAATACAATATATTAATAAATACTATCATAGTATATAAATAATATTAAATGAACACTGAACCCCCTTTGACTTTTATCTTAAAGGTTTTGTTGCAGTTGTATAAACAGCAGCATCTAGAAATTAGCTTGTTTGGTTACACTGATGAAAAAGTTCACATAGATCCTGCTGTGGATCATGGGATGATCAAAGCAAGCAGGTGTGTGAACCCCTGGACCGGGTGAAATAAATCTCAAAGGAAGCCCAAGTAATACTTAGTGTAGGTTAAAGGGTTAGGGTTTAAGGTTAAAGCTATGGTTATTCTTCACCTAAAACCCCAGCAGGTGTGAGATGTCTTTGAATAAATTGTTCATTGCCATGACTTGTTGAACAATAACAAACAATGCCATTCAATGTAACAGCCAGCCGCTGAGGTTTAGAAGTAGGGCAGCTGCCTCTCACACCCTCTTGATATGGCTTTATCTCAGGGCCATATCCTGCCTTCATTTTAGATCTGGAATGAGTCCAGGGGCAAATGTTGCACTTCCAAGTGCCCTGACGCCCCTGTAGAATGTCGAGATGGATCTGTCTGCCCCCTTTCCCTGGGGGACCGTATCATCACACACCCCTCAGAAGTGCATGTCAGCAGGCCGGCAGCGTGTCTCCCTTCTGGCAGACTGAATAAGCTGAAGCCTGAGCTCCATCCAGCAAAGAGACAAAATGGAAGTGAATTGAGACTAAGACAAAATATGACCATGGACCACAAAACCAGTCTTAAGTCGCTGGGGTATATTTGTAGCAATAGCCAAAATACACTGTGTGGGTTAAAATTTTTGATTTTTCTTTTATGCCAAAAATCATTAGGATATTAAGTAAAGATCATGTTCCATGAAGATATTTTGTAAATTTCCTACTGTAAATATATCAAAACTTAACTTAATTTTTGATTAGTAATATGCATTGCTAATAACTTCATTTGGACAACTTTAAAGGTGATTTTCTCAATATTTAGATTTTTTTGCACCCTCAGATTCCAGATTTTCAAATAGTTGTATCTCGGCCAAATATGTGACCCTGGACCACAAAACCAGTCTTAAGTCGCTGGGGTATATTTGTAGCAATAGCCAAAAATACATTGTATGGGTCAAAATTATTAATTTTTCTTTTATGCCAAAAAGCATTAGGATATTAAGTAAAGATCATGTTCCATGAAGATATTTTGTAAATTTCTTACTGTAAATGTATAAAAACTTCATTTTTGACTAGTAATATGCATTGCTAATAACTTCATTTGGACAGCTTTAAAGGCGATTTTCTCAATATTTAGATTTTTTTGCACCCTCAGATTCCAGATTTTCAAATAGTTGTATCTTGGACAAATATTGTCCTAATCCTAACAAACCATACATCAATGGAAAGCTTATTTATTCAGCTTTCAGATGATGTATAAATCTAAATTTTGAAAAATTGACACTTAAGACTGGTTTTGTGGTCCAGGGTCACAAATGAGACAGAATAAGGTAGATTAAATGGCGATTCCTAACAAAATTTAAATTCTGTCACCCACCCTCATGTCTTTCTTCTGCAAGACAGACACAAAAGATATTTTGAGGAATGTTGGAAACTAAACAACATTGAACTCCATTGACTAACATTCAATCATACAGTTTTGGATAGACAAGGTGAGCAAATAATAGAATATTCATTTTTGGGTGGACTATCCCTTTAAGATTGAACGAAATGGAATTACTGAGACAGAATGAGACTGAATAAGAAAACAAAATGAGACTGACATGTGCCAGAATGAGAAAAAAATAGACTCAATGTCATTGAACAAACCAGACTGAGACTGAACTTGGCAAGAATAAATGAGGCATATTGAGACAGAATATGTAGAGAGTCCACTCAAAAATGAAAATTCTGTCATAATTTACTCATCTTCATATCGTTTCAAACATATATGCATTCATTTCTTATGCAAAACACAAGATATTTTGGGAAGCATTGAAAACCATGGACATTTAATGGACATAAAAAAAAAACTCCCACTCAAAAACACTTTTCTCAAAATATCTAATGTTCCACAGGAGAAAGTCATTTGTTGGAACATGAAGGCGAGCAAATAATGACAGAATATTACTTTTTGGATGGAGTATGCCTGTATATATGAACTAAACAGACTGAATGAGGAAAAAATAAGACTGAAATTTGCTAAATGTGCGACTAAATAAGAAGAAAATAGACTGAATGTCATTGAACAAGCCAGAATAAATGAGACTGAATACAGAAGAAAGTAAGTCATACGGTTTTGGAATGACATGAAGGTGAGAAAATGACAGAATTGTATTTTTTTTGGTGGACTATCCCTTTAAGACTGAACTAGATGAAATTAATGAGATGGAATGAGACTGAATAAGAAAGAAATTAGACAGAATGTCACTGAATGAGACTAAATGAGAGGAAAATAGACTGAATGTTGTTGAACATGTCAGATTAAGACTGAACTGGGGCAGAATAAATTAGAATGAATACGACCAAATGTGATACAAAACTCAAGGCGCTGGAATGAGACTGAATGCGGCAGAATTAGACTGAACCAAATGGAACAAGACAAAATGGCTAAATAATGAAGCAAAAAAGAGTCCAAATGGGGTGAGAGGTGAGAGCAGGGGCTACAGCAGTCTGAAGACGGATATCATTGCTGCTGGCACTCAGGAAATAACTCACGTGTGAGTATGTGGGTCACATTATTATTAGAGCAAGTGCAAGCAGTGATCTAAACAAGTGCAATGATGCCATTCCCACTGTACACAGAAATGTGTTAAGACTCTCTTCAGCCCCGCAACTGCGCCAATTTTGATTCTCCCTCTGACCTATTTTAGTGATAGCCTTTTTTGGCTGAAAACCCGACCACCTGGTCCTGTCTAAGAAGTTGCTGTTGCTGCTGATGCTGTATTTAAAGCACATCTGCATCATTTGGATGTTTTTGGCTGTTCTTTTTACAGGTGCAATATCCCAGAGCTTGCATGGCTAGATCATCTGGGCCGGTCAAGCTCTCCTCTCTTGGGTGGTTTGGGTTTTTCCTCCTCTCTTGGGTGTTTTAGGCCTAAGCTTTCAATCTCTTCAAATTCCTCCGACCACAAACGACCCTGTTGGACAATGTTCTAAATGATTAAAGACAAATACCACAGTCGGCCCAATTTGAGGTTTCCAGTGTGTTACATAAAGCAACCCTTAATTACACTCTGCTGCTGCTTTTGGAGGAACCAGGGTGGAGCGAGTTCTCTTTCGCCTCAACTTCATGCTTTTTACACCCTGCTATCCACCTCCAAGGCTTCTGTTCTCAAGCTGCTGTTGTCTTTGGCTTTCCTGCGTGCAAGAGTCGAGTTGACTTTCCAAGTTCTGTTGGACCGAGGAATGTATCTGAGGAATTTCAGAAGCTCTTTTCTGGTCAAGCAGTTGAGTATGTGCTTGAAGAACAGAGAGGAACCAGGTGTCGGGTTGCTTTGAGCTTGTTTTGTGGTGTGTGGGAATTTGCTCGACATATTCTGCAGTACAAAATCTCACATGTCGTAATGACAGCCATGTGCATGAGTGGAAAGAGGTTTCGCAAGCCTAACCAGCAAATAGCAGCCACATGGTTCATGAATACAACAATTTTTCGATCTTACAGTATGTCATCCACAGTCTTAAATATGAAGGTTTCAGCATGGGGATTTTGCAGCAATGCCAACAATGCCTTAAAAATAAAGGTTCTTCATTAGCATTAATGGTTCCATGAAGAACAGAAGGTCCAAATGTTAGAATGTTCTTCACACTGAGAACTGTTCACCGAAAGGTTCTTTGGGGAACCCAAAATGGTTCTTCAGTGGCACCTTTGCAAAAAAACCCTTTTGGAGCTTTCATTTTTAAGAGTTTATAAAGAACCTTTTGTGGCATGGAAAGATTCCATTGATGTTAAAGGTTCTTCATGGAACTACAGTATAGCTGCCAATAAAGAACCTTTATTATAAGAGGTTGTACTCAAGAAACATACCCTTAAGAAAATACTATTTGCATGTAATTTAAATAATCATTTGTTATCATGCACATATTCCTGCCAAAAATCATCAGTATCTAGTTTTACCTGCTCCTGTGTCTTTTCTTCACTCTGTGGTTGTCGTTCCGGAGGTGCCTTGACCCAAACTGTTAGTCAGCTTCTGGGTGGTGCAGCGTGTTGCCGTTTTCGTCTTCTCTCTCACTCTCTCTCTCTCTTTCTGCCCTTGAGGGTTTACTTCTCACAGGCAGGACGTCTGCTGGACAGCTGTTTCAGAATTCCTCCTCTGAAGCGTTGCGGCGTGTCTCTGCTTTGCTTTGCTCCTCCTTTCTCCGCCTGCAGCACCTGTCCCTGCCTGTCTGTAGACAGCGGCGTTGAAATCCAATTCTCTCGTCTTCTGCAGTCCCGACCCGCCGGAGCTGTGGCAGTATTTCCTGGAGAGACAGACAGCGCTCGCTCAAGGGAGGAGGAAAATGAATGTGGAGTGTGGAGTCTCTCCTACTGTGCTTCCCAGCTGCTGAACGTCAAAGTCCTTCCCTTCCAAAACAGAGTGGAAGAAATACAACATCCCTCTCTCACTCTCTCTGTTCGTCTTGTCACTCCCCACCTCCGTTCTCGCACTCTCTCTCACACGTTTTTCCTTTCTAACACAGTTCTCACATTCATTTACCTTCTTTGGATCCCGTTCTATTCTGTCATTCTGCAATTTATTTCTGCCGACTTCAGCATCTCTGCCTCATTTGTTGGCTCAGCGTTTACCAGACACCATTACAACATCTGAGAGGTGAAATGCAACCTAGAAAGAAAGACAGACAGACAGATAGATAGATAGACAGATAGATGAACATATAGAATGTTCTTGATTATTTATAGAGAAAAGCTGTTTCTCTTTTGCAGCTGCACTGTAAACCTCTGTGGAGCTTCTCGTCACCCTCAACCTAAAATAGGTTTCCTTGGCAACATATAGTGCTCTGCAGTGAGCTCACGTTTGACAGGATTAGGAGGGGGTGTAGCGAGTCTGTCCTGCTCTTGTGTGTGTGTGTGTGTGAGAGAGAGAAAGATTGGAATAAGCTCTGTTCCAAATGCTATATTTAGTGAGCTCCTTACCTGGACAGATGAGACATTATATGCGTGAAGCTGTTCCTAAGAATGAGATACCTTATTAAGGGACTTATAAGGGAATATTGAATGTATGCTTTTAAAACAACAGAATCCTACAATGAACTGAGATGTGCACACTGAAAAAAATATTTCAAGATGGAGGTTAACGCAGGAGAAATGTTGATTATAAGTTTGCCTCATTTAATACAAAAAAATGAAAATATTAAAAATAACAGTAGTATAATCTAATTAAAAACAGTATATTCACATAAACTAATTTATAGAATTAAAATATGTGTGTGTGCTATGGATTTTTATGCTTGAGTATCACAGTATCACACTGTTGGCAACATGCTAACAAATGGAAATGAATTAACAGTCGAGTGAGCTTGGTGTGACAAGCTCTATTTTTGTGGTGCACGGAATAGCTGGTTATATAGAGCGTTCCAAATCAGCGTTCCAGATCAGTTTAGATGCTGCCTTAGAAGGCAGCTGTCTGCATCGCAGTTTATTACATTGCAAAACATCCGAGTATGTTTAAATATTTGTCTTATTTTCCATTTTTATAAAAAAAAAAAAAAAAATCTAAAAATCATTAAAACAAGCTTTTTTGTCTAATTTTCCATTTAAAATATCTTAAAATCATTAAAACAAGTTTTTTGTTATATTTCCATTTTTTTTTTTTTTTAGATCTAAAAATCATTAAAACAAGTATAAACAAAGTATAAACAAGTCACTTAAAGTAATTTTAACTCTCCTTCAGCAAACTGTCACTCATTAGCAAAAGACAGTGATCCAATTAATTCCTGATAGACATGTCCCAACTATTTTAGGTCAAAGTCAAGTCTGGCTTCACTTGAAAATACACCACAATAGAGAAGAAAAGATGATCTGAATTTCTGTTTTACACCAACTTTAAAAACAAGTGTACAGAAATCAGCCAGTGCAGTTAAGATAAAATAAAATACACTAATATAAAAATCTTTTATCTTTTATTTTATTTTAAAAAGTCTTATTGTTGTTATTATTATTATTATTTTGTAGGTTTTGGAATAGAGTTCTATAGGTGCTTAAAACATCATACAGTATATGATGCCAGATTTAAATCTACGGTTACACCTTAGTATAGGGAACAATTCTCACTATTAACTAGTTGCTTATTAACATGCCTATTATTAACATATTGGCTATTAACATATTATGCATGACCTAAACTTAACAACTACCTTACTAACCACTCTTTGAGTTTATGGAGGCAAAAGTCATAGTTAATGGTTTGTTAATAGCGAGAATTGGATCTCAAAATAAATTGTGACCAAATTTACATTTGTGGGTTTTATCCAAAGCGACTTGCAGTGTATTCAAGGCAGGGCTGGAGTGGGATCAATTTTCAGCCCGGGAGTGTAATGCTCAAGACCAGCCCACCACCTATCCCCATCCAATCCCCTCCCACCGTGGTGGAATCTGGATAAATGAAGTGACAGATCTGTTCTTACTATCCTATTATATTTATTTTTGACATGTTTCAATAAAAAATATGAATAATGTAAATATGGCCATAAATATCAATAACAAATCGCATTGCAACAAGTAGTCCAACTGTTACATTATGAAAAAATGGTTTGCATTCAAATGAAAATAAAGTAGTGCAGTAAGAAATATACTTTTTGCACTATTGTTTTTTTTATATCCACGTCAATGTAATAAATAAAATAATGAAATAAATTATATGAAACATTTCTGCAACAAAACATACAACTGTAACATTATTATTATTTTTTTAAAAAGTTCAATTCAAAATTGAAAGCTGCCAAGCAGTAAGCATCTCGAACGAAAGAAAGAACTGGCTAAAATCACTTACATTTAATTGAAACAGACAATCAATAGAAAAAACTGAATAAAACTGAATACTAAACCGAATAAAAAAAATCCTTCAATGTAAGTCAGTTTGGATAAACTTGAGTCGCCAGTTCACGTGTGCTCGTTTGTCTTCTTGAAAAAATATTTGTCAGTTTGACACATTTGGCCGTGTCATCCTCCAATGCCTTTCTTTTTTTTTTACTATCCATTTTATTCTTCCCGCGATTAGCGCACTCTGTAACTCACACCACAGCATTAATGGTTTCGGTTTGTCTCCATGGCAACGACCTGGGACACGCGCTTGTGTAGAGGGAGATAGAGAGAGAGAGAGAAAGCGCGCGCGCTCTGACAACAGAAAACGTCACATTTTAATGTTGAATTCAAATATAGTGATATTAGCTTAGTTATAAGCCACACAGTAACTTAAACACATAGACGTTATTCTGTGTATGTAAATAAATAAATAAATAAAAAAGCAGGTGAGTCTGCCGGCCCAATTTATGAGCGGGGCAGAGCGGCCCACCGGGAATTCTGCCGGTTCTCCCGATGGCCACTCCGGGCCTGATTCAAGGTATACATACAGTGTGTTCCCTGTGAACATCTGCTTCTTGATCCAGTGCCATACTGGATAAATCAATCAAAAGAATAAATCTTGAATAAATCAAGATGGTGCCGCTCACGGCAGCCGTGGTGCTTCGCTATCCAGTTGTTTTAGTGTTTTTGTTAGTTTTTCCTGTTTTTTGTTTCTCAAACACGATCAGTTTTACCAGAGAAGAACTGCTGAACATTCAGCAGAACACACCACAAAATCTCTTACCAGTTTTCGATTATTCGGATGTTTTGCTGGACATAGTAATTGGTGGAGTGGTGGTGCAGTTCAGACGCTTGACCTCGTGAAGCTCAGACAGTGCGGATTTCGGACAGCACTGCCTAGCATCCATCTGGCGAATCTCCGCTCTTTACCCAACAAAACGGACGAACTCCTTCTGCTCTCCCCGACAAATAAGGATTTCTCAAACTCTGCTGCTTCATCTGCTTGGCTTTCAACGGGGGAAATCGCTCGGCGGCGGTACATGCTTCTACATCAATGAGAGGTGGTGTACAGATGTAACAGTATTAAAGAAGATGTGCTGTTCAGATCTAGAAGTGCTCTTCATTAACTGTTGGCCTGTAACTGTAGTTTTGCTTGTTCATTCTCATGAGTGTTTACATTCCACCGCAAGCGCACGTGAGCTCAGCTTTACAGAAACTGGCTGATCTGATCACAGACACAGAACAACAACACCCAGACTCTGTTTTAGTCATTCTTGGGGACTTTAATCAAGCAAATCTCTCACGTGAACTGCCAAAATACAGACAGCATGTTACATGTCCCACCAGAGAAAGTAATATATTGGATCACTGTTACACCACAATAAAGAATGCATATCACTCTGTTCCACGGGCAGCTTTGGGGCTCTCTGATCACTGCCTGGTTCATCTTATACCAACCTACAGGCAAAAACTTGAATCTGCTAAACCTGTGGTAAAGACTGTAAAGAGATGGACCAACGAGACAGAGCGTTACTGATTGGAGTGTTTTTGAAGCTGCTGCCACCAATCTGGATGAGCTCACAGAGACTGTAACTTCATATACCAGTTACTGCGAGGATATATGCATTCCCACCAGGACTTATGTAACATTCAACAATGATAAGCCATGGTTTACAGCAAAACTCAAGACACCTTCGTCAGGCCAAAGAGGACGCCTACAGAAAGGGGGACAGAGTCTTGTACAATCAGGCCAGGAACACACTGAATAAGGAGATTAGAGTGGCTAAAATAACCTACACTAAAAAGCTGGAAGATCAGTTCACTTCCAATGACTCCGCTTCAGTGTGGAAAGGCCTGAAAGCCATCACCAAGTACCGGACACCATCCCCCAGCACTGAGGTGAATCAACAACTTGCTGAAGACCTGAATGAGTTTTATTGTAGATTTGAAACCCCCCACACCAGTGGCGGCTGCTGGTCTTTCAAAGAGGGGAAGCTCATTTTCGGCCTACATCATAAAAATTGTCCATTTATTTATACGTAAATCCTGCCCTACGTTCCTTTTCAAGAAAATGCTCTGTGACCCTGTCGTACCAACTAGGTGTCTATTCCAGTGACGCTAGCCTAGCCTACTGTATGAATGAATGAATGAACAAACAATCTAAAAAAAAAGCTATTAAACTCGACGGAGGAAATGTGGGAATTAGGTTAAACTGAAACAAGGAATGTGGTGTAGGCCTATAATAGGGTTGTCACGATACCATAAAAATGCCTTACGATACTATACCAACTTAACTTATAATTCAATTCTACAAAATTAATCAAAAATTAATAAATAAATAGATGTAAGTGAAAATAGACAATATTATTCTATGAATACTTAATGTGAATGAATGGCTAGCTATTGTTATCCATGAAATTATCTAAACAAAACTCATCTTAGCACTGCACAGAAGCTGCATGAAGTGACATTTAGATGTGGCATTTATTAATTTAGACTGTATTTATAATTGCATAAATAATGTTATGAGATTAATATTTTAAATACTAAATTCTGAATATAGAAATATGTTGGAAAATAATGTAATATGCCTACTTTTAGACGGGAAACTTAAAAACGGCCAGTAGGTGGCAGAAGTTTGTGATTGAATCACTGAGTCATTCAAATGATTCTTTCAAAACGGCTGAATCCTTCAGGAGCGAATCAAATGACTGTTTTTATGAATGGCTCAGTGAATCAGTGATTCGCCCAAATCAACGCGGATTTGGATCGAACACAGAAACAAACCAAAAACAGCTATTGCTTGTGTCGTATTGCCTAAGTGTCAGGAGCATTTTTTTGCTCGCATATCTTGAAATTTCCGAGTTAGCAGCATGTATATTAAAACATAAAATTATAAATGAATTAAAAATATATACAGTGAGGAAAATAAGTATTTGAACACCCTGCTATTTTGCAAGTTCTCCCACTTAGAAATCATGGAGGGGTCTGAAATTGTCATCGTAGGTGCATGTCCACTGTGAGAGACATAATCTAAAAAAAAATCCAGAAATCACAATGTATGATTTTTAACTATTTATTTGTATGATACAGCTGCAAATAAGTATTTGAACACCTGTCTATCAGCTAGAATTCCGACCCTCAAAGACCTGTTAGTCTGCCTTTAAAATGTCCACCTCCACTCCATTTATTATCCTAAATTAGATGCACCTGTTTGAGGTCGTTAGCTGCATAAAGACACCTGTCCACCCCATACAATCAGTAAGAATCCAACTACTAACATGGCCAAGACCAAAGAGCTGTCCAAAGACACTAGAGACAAAATTGTACACCTCCACAAGGCTGGAAAGGGCTACGGGGAAATTGCCAAGCAGCTTGGTGAAAAAAGGTCCACTGTTGGAGCAATCATTAGAAAATGGAAGAAGCTAAACATGACTGTCAATCTCCCTCGGACTGGGGCTCCATGCAAGATCTCACCTCGTGGGGTCTCAATGATCCTAAGAAAGGTGAGAAATCAGCCCAGAACTACACGGGAGGAGCTGGTCAATGACCTGAAAAGAGCTGGGACCACCGTTTCCAAGGTTACTGTTGGTAATACACTAAGACGTCATGGTTTGAAATCATGCATGGCACGGAAGGTTCCCCTGCTTAAACCAGGCCTGACTTAAGTTTGCCAATGACCATTTGGATGATCCAGAGGAGTCATGGGAGAAAGTCATGTGGTCAGATGAGACCAAAATATAACTTTTTGGTCATAATTCCACTAAACGTGTTTGGAGGAAGAAGAATGATGAGTACCATCCCAAGAACACCATCCCTACTGTGAAGCATGGGGTGGTAGCATCATGCTTTGGGGTGTTTTTCTGCACATGGGACAGGGCGACTGCACTGTATTGAGGAGAGGATGACCGGGGCCATGTATTGCGAGATTTTGGGGAACAACCTCCTTCCCTCAGTTAGAGCATTGAAGATGGGTCGAGGCTGGGTCTTCCAACATGACAATGACCAAGCACACAGCCAGGATAACCAAGGAGTGGCTCTGTAAGAAGCATATCAAGGTTCTGGCGTGGCCTAGCCAGTCTCCAGACCTAAACCCAATAGAGAATCTTTGGAGGGAGCTCAAAGCCAGAAACCTGACTGATCTAGAGAAGATCTGTGTGGAGGAGGCCAAAATCCTCCTGCAGTGTGTGCAAACCTGGTGAAAAACTACAGGAAACGTTTGACCTCTGTAATTGCAAACAAAGGCTACTGTACCAAATATTAACATTGATTTTCTCAGGTGTTCAAATACTTATTTGCAGCTGTATCATACAAATAAATAGTTAAAAATCATACATTGTCATTTCTGGATTTTTTTTTAGATTATGTCTCTCACAGTGGACATGCACCCACGATGACAATTTCAGACCCTCCATGATTTCTAAGTGGGAGAACTTGCAAAATAGCAGGGTGTTCAAATACTTATTTTCCTCACTGTATATAATTATTGATAAGAACCAAGTGCAAAGCCGCGATGGGACTGAGCTCGAATAGCTTCAGCGTCAGCGACTTTTTATAGTACAAAATCGCTGTCAATCAAAAGGAGATACAGACCGTCCAATCATCATGCAGAAGCCCGGAGTCCAGGCCAGCCCACTCCTCAATTCACCCCCAGAGACGCTGAGCGTCCGTGGGCGGGACATAATCGCAGCATTTATCCAATGACCGTCTAGTATCGAGGCACTGAAAAAAAAACTATTCAAAGCAGCCCCATTGAAGTCAATGGACGCTGGGCTTCAACAGGGAACTGCACTGTGAAGCTACGGGAATGTATGAGAAGGAAATCGAGTCGACCTGCTGTATGTAGCTGATTCTGAACGAACTCGTCTTCGAGATGAACGTGTTCTAACGCATTTTTAGTCAATAAAATGTTAACACAATAGTACATATTTGACCATTAATTTTTTGACATTATAGGGGAAGCCGAGCTGCCCCACTGCCCCACACCCGTCCTGACCATCTCTTTACACAACCGTTAACACCTCCAGCAATCCCCCTCTCCCCCACTCCTGTACTTCAGATCAGTGAAGAAGGTGTGCGCCAGGTCTTCAGGAAGAACAAGAGAAGGAAGGCACTAGGCCCAGACGGTGTGACACCAGCCTGCTTGAAAACCTGTGCTGACCAGCTGGCCCCCATCTTCACACAGATCTTCAGTAGATCTCTGGATTTGTGTGAAGTCCCTTCCTGTTTCAAATGCTCCACCATCATCCCTGTTCCAAAGAAACTCAAGATAACAGGACTTAATGACTACAGACCTGTGGCTCTGACGTCTGTCCTCATGAAGTCATTTGAAAATCTGGTTCTGGCTTATCTGAAGGACATCTGGACCCTTACTGGACCCCCTGCAGTTTGCTTACCGAGCAAACAGGTCCGTGGATGATGCAGTCAACATGGGACTGCATTACATCCTGCAACACCTGCAAATCAGGGACTTATGTGAGGATCCTGTTTGTGGACTTTAGTTCGGCCTTCAACACCATCATCCCTACATTCCTCCAGACCAAACTAACCCAGCTCTCTGTCCCTAGCTCTATCTGTCAGTGGATCACCAGCTTTCTGACAGATAGGCAGCAACTAGTGAGACTGGGGAGATTCATGTCAAACAGATGCTCCACCAACACTGGTGCCCCTCAGGGATGTGTTCTCTCCCCACTGCTCTTCTCCCTCTACACCAACGACTGCAACCTCTAAAGACCCTGTCAAGCTCCTGAAGTTTGCAGACGACACCACACTCATCGGCTTCATTCAGGACGGTGACAAGTCTGCCTACAGACAGGAGGTTAAAGAGCTGGCTGTCTGGTGCAGTCTAAACAACCTGGAGCTCAACATGCTTAAAACAGTGGAGATGATCGTGGACTTCAGGAGAAACCCCCCTGCTCCCCCCCACTCACCATCATAAACAGCACTGTGACTGCAGTGGAGACATTCAAGTTCCTGGGATCCATCATCTCTCAGGACCTGAATTGGGACACTCACATCAACTCCATTGTAAAAAAAAGCCCAACAAAGGTTGTACTTCCTTCGCCAGCTGAGGAAGTTTAACCAAAGTCTCTTTAAGTCATGTCACTCGGCGGCCATCTTTGAAACGCCTCTCGGGCATGCAAGTGCAGCTCCTATCTCTTTGAATGGGGAAACATAAAATTCTCCAAAACTGTTCACTAAGCTTACGATTAAATTTCATATTTGAAATCACCAAAGAAATCTGACAACAACTGTATCATTAATTTTGTTTCTTTTGCTCAAATAGCGTTATAAAAAGCTTATTTCTCAGGCTAGGTCAGCCATTGCGCATGCGCAGTCCTGAGCGTACGTCTCAGAACGTTGACTGTTTCTATAGCAACCGGGACTTCTATCGGCAGCTGCAGTGATGCACTGACTTTACTGATTAGCGATTGGCTCTTTCGTTCAGAAGGTGGGGCTTCCTGCGATTGAGCGGCCATATTGAGCGTTGCATTTTTCCCCATTCAAAACTATACGAGTGACACGTCTTGGGTATTCAATAGTCTTTGGTTTAACCTGCCACAGGAACTGCTGAAACAGTTCTACTCAGCCGTCATTGAGTCTGTCCTGTGCACTTCAATAACTGTCTACTGACTACAGAGAACAGTTCGCCGGCTCGTTTTTTTGTTTATTTATATTTACATAAGTGTTTTTTTTTTATTTTATTCTCATCTTATTTTCATTGTCTGTGTGTTGTTGTTTTCTCTGTGAACTGGAAGCTTATGACACTAAAACAAATTCCTTGTATGCGTAAGCATACTTGGCAATAAAAGCTCTTTTTGATTCTGAATCTGATTCTTCTACTCCTCTGTAACACATCTGACCCTTTATTGACTGCCCACAGAGAGGCTGACCGTGTTTCCCGTAGGGCTGGATCTTACACTTGTGGATGGTCTGTTAAATTTGAACAATCATTCAGTTAAGTGAAACTGCCACTATTTGACAACAAGCTTTCTGAATGAAGTCTTTTTGTGTTTTGTGGGCATGATGTCACATGTGGAGAGCACATGGTCTCAGGAAGAATACTGAGTATTGTCCTCATGTTTGCCAAGCTGCAATCGCCATATAAACGCTTGTGGACACTAGTGTTCAGAGGAATCTGAGAGGAACACCTCCAGTTCTTCCCACCAAAAGAGACTATTTGAGTTCACATGAGTGCAGACTTAGTGTTGGAAATGCTGTGATGTTTATGAAAGAATTACCTGATTTTCCCAGTTTCAAATTAGCTTGTTTTGGACCGTAGAACAATCAGAGCCTGTGAAGTTATGTTTGGTCACTGAAAACCAAGAGAGCTGACTAACTGCTGCCGCTGAAGTCACTTCCTCTACTGTCAGAGGTTTTGAGGTGTGTTACATAGACAGCGATCCTGTAAGAAACACACTGTTCATTTTTTACTCTTTTCAACCTCCATTCAATCGGAGAGTATTACAACTATAGAAACAGCATATGATAAATACACACACACACATATATATATATATATATATATATATTAGTGCTGTCAAACGATTAAGCACATCCAAAATAATATATTTTATTTACATAATATGTGTGTTCTGTGATTCTTTATTATGTATATATAAATACACACACATACAGTCTATATTTTGAAAATATTTACATGTCTATATTTATAGTCATATAATTTATATTATAAATAAATATATGTAATATATATAAATAACATTTTTCTGAAATATATACATGCATGTGTGTGTATTTATATTTACATAATAAATATACACAGTACACAGGCATATATTATGTAAACAAAAACTTGTATTTTGGATGCGATTAATCATTTGACAGATATGTAATATATATATATATATATATATATATTTATGTATGTGTGTGTAGACATTTTATTTTTAGATTTATTGAATTTTTTTCCCACACTTACCTGTTTGCTCTACAGCTTTTGTACTTTTTGTAGCTTCTGTACGACAAATTACTTATGATATTTCCTCATTTGTAAGTGACATTAAAAAAACATGCAAAATGATTGAATGTAGATATAATTTGCTATATTAACCTGTGGAGCGAGACTTCAAAAAACTGGGTTAAAGGAATTAATCAACTTCCAAAGGTGATGAACATCACTTAACCCAGGGTGTAAGTGGCTTTAACCTGGGCTTCTTAAGTTTTACATGTCCTGCTTCTGTAGGGAGCAAGTGAAGCAGTAGCTTAACTGCAACAGTTCAACAGTTCTCCACGGTGGAAAGTTGTTGAATATATAAATAAATGTGTCAATGAATGTTGCTTCAGAGGCTAAACTTTTCAAATAAACAGTGCAGACATTGTCTTGTGCTTTGATTTGTGTGGTTGTGGTTATAGCACTGGGCACTGATCTCACTCTTCCTTGTTCCTCTAAGTAAGCAAAAGCAAATATTTACAAAACTTTCCATCTTATTTTCTTTTAATGAATTTTGAATTTCTGCATTTCCAAGCAGTTGCATCACACATGTTCTTTTTATTTTCCTGACCTTTCAAAAACATCCTGATGCCTTTGAATGTGAGGGACTGTTTGAGGTTCTGTTTGGGTCACGATTTTTCCACCTTCCTCTCCAACGGTAGAAAGAAAACTGCCAAGCAGACCGCAAGTATCAGGTGGGTGATGTTTTCTGTGCTCTTGATGTTTGTAGTGTTTCAAATTTAATGGCACACACATACTGCAACACCTTCCTGCTAAAAAATAGCTTTAACCAGCCAAGGATTTTTTGCTAGTCTTAGTAGGACTCCCAATCTGGCTGGTGTGTTTTGCTGGTTTCAGAGGGCTTTTGGGAACTTGTTTGCGGTTGACACAGGAAGACATGTCCTGCTGACTTTTGACATCTTAGACCTGCTAAGCACATGAAACACAGAGTGAAAGCAAATATGAAAGTCATTATTATCAGCTTTAACTGTAAATAGATAAAACAACATAATGAGGACACAAGTCATGGTAGACTTGCACAATGTTGAAACTGTTATTCCTATTCATTCAGTTCATGTACAAAATGTTCTCAGCCTCCCACTTTCACTGTTTACACATGCGTCCCTGAAGGCAGATCACCTCCAAACTCTAAGAGGTTGTGCATTCCTTAAAGGGATAATTCACTAAAAATGTCATAATTTACTCACCCACAAGTTCCAAACCCGTATGAGTTTCTTTCTTCTATTAAACACAAAAGACAATATTTTTAAGAATGTGGGTAACAAAATGTTGCTGGTAGCCATTGACTTCCATTTTATTTGTTTTTCTTTTCTATGGCAGTCAGTGGCTACCAGGAACTTTTTAATTACCAACATTCTTTAAAGGGGTCATCGGATGCAAAATTCACTTTACAAGTTGTTTAAACATAAATGTGTGTTGGAAGTGTGTGTACAAATCAGGCTGTGTTTCTCAAATCAGGCCGTTCTGAGATTCCTGTCAGAATGACGTAGTTCTGTACAGACCGCTCCCGCAATAGTTGATTGACAAGGCTGTCTTACCTTAGACCCGCCCTGAGTGAGCTGCGAGCTGTCTGCTGTGTCAACTCCGGTGCAGGGGAAGACAAGAATGTCTCCGATTAAGCGATTTGAGGTGTTTAGTTGTTGGATGTAATAATGAATATAGCAGTCGTCATTTACTCTTGACATCTGAGCCGCTGAAGACGCAGAGGATTAACGTTACTTTAGTTTTTTGAAGGGAATGCGCAGATCCCGATCTGCCTAAATGTGTCTATGTTCACACGAATCATTCGTGATCCAGCTTCATCTACAGAAGAAGTGAGTATAAGGGTTGTTTATGAATCTTTGCAAATCTCCTTTCCTAATAATGTGCTAGTTAGCCAGTTTTGCGGCTGAAGTTTACAGTCTGCTCGTCACCCCATGGAAGAGAGGGGCGGGGTCAGCAGAGCTCATTAGCCTTTAAAGCGACATGCACTAAAAAACAGCTTGCTGAAAACAGAGCTGATTTTGACAGGGTAAAAAAAGAAATTTTAACCAAAGTATGTTATAGACTTTTCATTAAGACCCTAAAGAATCATATCAACTTGTGGAAAATGGTCATCCGGTGACACCTTTAAAATATATATTTTTTTTCAACAGAAGAAAGAAATTCATACAGGTTTGGAACAACATAAGGGTGAGTAAATTTAATTTTTATATTCGTTTTTGGGTGAACTATGCTTTTAATTAAATTAATATGAAATTTACTAGCAATTTCTTAGTGAAAACTGTTTTAGTGTATGCACTTCCGTTTCAAATAATGGAGGTTAATGAAGGGAGTCAGTACTCTATTCCCAAAAGAATTCCAGTAGCCATTTCCGGAAGCATGTTGTCTTGTAATCAGTGTGTGGTATGGTGAAAAGAACTGGCCAGAAAGAACTACCCCAGAACGCATCTATTTATTCCATGAGAATAGGCGGCACATGCACAGTTTATTACAGGGCGTGTGCGGTCACAGAGTGGGAGTCGTACTGATTAAAGGGTCTGACTGCTGTCAGTTCCCAGAATGCACTTCTGCAAGAGGAGGACACAACATTGTATTTTAGAATAAGGAGTTGGGATATATGTTAAACATAAATAAATACAGATGGGGAAAGTATCTACATAGGTCACATTCTTGGCTAGATGAATAATAAATACAGTAGGCGTATTGTATAGCTGAGGTTTCTAAAGTATGTAGGAGCACTTTTTGTCTAAACTTTAGTGGCCACAGATGTCTTTCAGAATGGATTTATTTTTGCTCTGTGTCATTGCTGTAATACAGTGCCATTTGAACTCTTTAACTTTTCAAAAAAGTTTGCGTTGTAATTTATATAGAAGAATAAACCAGACTATCAGAGATGTGCTATTTTAATTGCTCAGACATGTTACCCTTATTCATTATAACTTCATTATTTACACAATGATGACAAAAAATGATACCAAAATGATGTTAATAAATTAGATTGGATATGGATTTTATTTACCAATTTTTTTATAATTTCTTGCACATTTCTGTAATTTTATGAAACAGGGTGACTAATTTAGAGTGACAAAATGATGTCACTTCCTGTAGGGTGATGTCATTAAGGAACTGTTTTTAAAAATGACAAAATTGAAGGTGATATTAAAGACAGAAAAAAACGAATTTAAACAATATTCAAAACAAAAAAATAAAATAAAAAAAAGGTTTTTTCTCGAAAAAGTTTTTTTATGTTAGAAATGATGGGATATGACAATGTCAACATCAGCTCAAATCAATGTAGTGAAATTATGTAAAATTCACATTTATGTTCATTTAATTGTGATGTTGTGATTTAAAAAAAAAAAAAAAAAGAACTATGAAAAAGCTTTTATAATTTCCATCCTCCAAATAGCGAATCTAATATTTCACTAAGTATATTAAGACTAAAATATGATGGGAACATGAAGATGTAATGACCTGTAGATTATGTGCCCTGCTGGTCCTGGAAACCGTCTGGTTTGCATTAGATCAGTTCTGGGTTCAGGTTATGGTCAGAAGCCTTGGAATTGCAGCTATGCTTATGTAAAAGATTTTATAACGCCTTCCTTCCACTAACTAGTTATTGTTTATTTTAAATTATTTCATGTGAATTTCTACCTGAATTCCAATGTGCTGATCCCAGATATGAGGCTAATTTTAGGATGCTCTTCTTGTCTTTGTATCCTAAGAGGGATAATTAGTTTCCCATAATTATTTATCAGCCTTTATCTGTAAATTCCAAACGTTTTTATTTTTCCTTAGTCCCATAGGGGAATAACATGTCACTCCCTTCAGAAGATTCGGAAAGTCACTCTTTATCAGTATGGTCAGTAAATAACATTCCAAAGTGGAGCAGATGGCCATCAGAAAACTCCCATCCCACTGGTTTCAAACTTACATTTAAGCTCTTAGGATTTCCAAAGTGATTATTCAATTCCATGCCAGTACTCCTTGGAGCCAAACACCTAAAAATAAAGAAAATCAAATGAAATAAAAAAGATTTGACAATATAAATTGACAATATGTGACCCTGGACCACAAGTGTCAATTTTTCGCAATTGAGATTTATACATCATCTGAAATAATGCTTTCCATTGATGTATGGTTTGTTATGATAGGACAATATTTGGCCGAGATACAACTATTTGAAAATCTGGAATCTGAGGGTGCAAAAAAATCTAAATACTAAGAAAATCGCCTTTAAAGTTGTCCAAATTAAGTTCTTAGCAATGCATATTACTAATCAAAAATGAAGTTTTGATATATTTACGTTAAGAAATGTACAAAATATCTTCATGGAACATGATCTTTATTTAATATCCTAATGATTTTTGGCATAAAAGAAAAATCAATAATTTTGACCCATACAATGTATTTTTGGCTATTGCTACAAATATACCTCAGCGACTTAAGACTGGTTTTGTGGTCCAGGGTCACATATAGTTATTATTACCCATGCAAAACACAATGTGAGGTATCATTTGAGGTACCGTCAATTTGAGGCAGGACTAGATGCATGTCAATGTGTAAGGGATGGTTAACCCCCCCCTAAAAAAAGGAAAAAAATTTAATTAATCATTTACTCACCCTCATGTTGTTCCAAACCTGCATGGAGATCATTTGAAGAATGTTTGTAAACAGTTGCTGGTAGCCTTTGACTTTCATAGTATTTTTCATACTTGTTTGGTTACCAACATTCTTCATAATATATTATTTTGTGTTCAACAGAAGAAAGACACTCATACAGGTTTGGAACGACGTGAGGGTGAGTAAATGATGAAAGCATTTTCATTTTTGGGTGTACTACGCCTTTAATACACAACATTTGTTACAGTATTTATTCTTAAAGGAATAGTTCGCCCAAAAATTAACATTTACTGAAAATTCACTCACCCTCAGGTCATCCAAGATGTAAATGAGTTTGTTTCTTCATCACAACAGATTTGGAGAAATTTTATGACATCAAAAACATCTTGATTTGTTTCTTACAAAAACATAGTGTTAGATCATGCCTCCAAGCCAGATAATTAAGATCCAGTCCCGGATCCCGTCAGAACATATCTGATTTGACTGGTAACAGAACAACTCATCAGTAAAGTAGTCTAATACCCAAAACCTGTTAAAAAGAAGTCTTGTCTGGTACCCAAACATACCCAAAACTCTATTAACAGTCTTCTATCAGCCAAGAAGTTGACTGAGGAAAAAGCCAGTGAAGAGCAGAAGCAGGAGACGAAGTGATGATAAAAAAGGAGCAGAATTTATTGAATAGTCTTAGTTGCGTATGTTTCAATGCTCAGAATTCATCTGACCAACACAAATTCAGCATGTACTGTTATACCAAACTGCTTCAAAACAACATCCCATAAACCTTGAGTTTCCATAAACATCCCGTTGTATCTTTTATTCATGAAGACAAACAGCCCTTGAAACAAATAGTCAAAAGACTAAACAAAAATGGAAAATATTATAAAAACAACTATAATATAATAATGACTAATCAATGAAATGGATATATAAATGACTCTAAGGATTATTATAAAAGATTATATGACTAAATTGAAAAATAAAATGGTTAAATTATAAATGAATGAAGAATAAATGAATATAAAAGAAAGAAAGTAAAACACAACACAAATGTATGGTTGCTCTCTTGAAGCAAAACAGTTTGCATTTGAGGATCCTCAGATCCTTCAACAGCTTTTAGCTTCCCTAGACATTTAATGATGGACTTGATTTGTGTGGATTTACTTGGATTTACTGTGATGTTTTTATCAGCTGTTTAGACTCTCATTCTGACGGCACCCATTCACTGCAGTGGATCCTTTGGTGAGCAAGTGATTTAATGCTAAAATATTTGGGTGAACTATTCATTTAACAGATACAGCGTTTTCTTTGAATAATGCATTAGTAAATATTGAAATGAACAAACTAACGAATGCTTTAAAAGTATTTATCTTAGATAACAAATGGAACCTTACTGTAAATTTTTTACTAAGATGCTTGCCATTAAATAAGCACGGAGCATTAAAAAGTAAAGGAACATGTGCATCTAGAGTCTTATGATATAAATCCCTTCAACCTTGAATTCAGTGTGTCTGATCAAGACTCTACACTTAACTTGTAAAATGTGTGTGCGCATGCCTGAGGGGTCGAGGGCAGGCAACATGCCACAGATACTTGAACATTCACTGTATCAATGGTCACTGAGCGTTTGTCAGGAGCACACGCAGAGCCACAGAGCGCATGCAAGACAGCTGCTCCGGAGCGTGTGTGGTTGAACCGAACATGTGACCGCATGCAACCACTGGATACTGAAGCATCATGTGCGTCAATAGAATAAGAACATCTGACCATCTGTACAAAAGGAATCACGTGGTCAGTGTCATAAAAATGCTTATTTGATCACTGACCTTTAGTGAGATATCCTAAATATTTAGTCTTCATTGTACGTCATAAGCTTTTTTTGTTTTAAATATTTCAAAGGACTTCTGGCAGACTGTTTCACGCAAGTGTTAAGAACTTCCGAAGACTGAATTCTGTGGGATATTGTGAGGTAGTTTAAACTACTTCCAGTTTCAGCTTGAAAAACTGATTGATGACCTTTTTTCTCTAACTGAAAAATGATGGGAGAGTTTCTGCGTTGACTGAAATAGCGCGTAGTTTGGAATATTGGCCCAACATAGTGAGCGAGGAAAGTAAATAAATATGCCTGTGGAAGATGTCATTAACATTCCTTTAGTGTTTGTAAAAGTTATCATGTGCTTTAAGAGGGAGACATTAGATTACCATGCAGCCGTCACCCCACACATTAACCAATGGACTAATCATAAAATATTTGAGCATTTCGTAATAAGTATTTCATCCTATTTCCCAGTAAAAATGTCTAAACATCCTTGAAATGAGGAAACTACTTGAAGAGCAATAAAGTTTTCAGAGAATATCTTGAATCATTGATAAATTTAATAATTAACAGCTGTTTAATTTTTTTCCATGCTGCAAACCTTTCTAATTTTTCTTCGATTTATGTTTAAAAAATTAGTTTGGCAGTGAAGTAAGTACAATAAACTGAATTCAGCAATCGCTTAATTCATTTAATTACAAGCTGTTTCCTGCATTTGCTAAGTTGCACTTGGTGGTTTGTTTTCCGAAGAAAATATGTTGGCATGGTAGAAACAAGTAGGTGTTTATCTGTTGGATGATGTGAAATGAACCAAAGAAGATCCAAAGGAGTCCAGATGTTTATGGTTTAACGTGAATTGCATTTCTGTAATCTGACATGCTGTTTATCTCTGTCCACAGCAGCCAATATGAGCAGATCTCGCTCACAGCATCTTGATGGTGAATCTGCGTATATTGCTTTTCATTTAATGATGAATCTTGAAATAATTACTCCATTCTCACACATCTGGCCACACTTACATGCAAAAGTCTTTAATTCAATATTTATGTACAAATGAGGACAGAAATTAACATTTTTTCTAAAAATTGTGTATGAATAATCAAGCAAACCTATAAATTGCTAGGGTTTAGGTCCAAAATGAAAAGACATGTCATCAGTTACTCACTCCCATGCAACTTTGAACAGTGGGCCCTTTGGTTGAGAACCACCAATCTAGAATGACGAAAACACGTCTTGTTAGTTTTGATGGACTGCTGTTTATGATTGGACAGGCAGATCCTTGTGAAGTACTGTCTGAAAAATGTTACTGTGTTATCTTGCAATCTACCCACAAAAGCCCCAGAGGGTCAGTCTGAGTCTCCTGTGGCTCACCCAAATCATTTTTGCTTTGTTTTACATCTGTTACATCATGAGGAAGCTGCATTCTGGATGGCGTCGAGTCTCGTCTGCAGCTGTTCGGCGTGTGTAAAGCACATTCCAACTGATCCGTCATTCAGTGTTCATGTAAAAGGAAACAGATGCTTTACTATGTGCAAATCCATGCGGCTCTTTCAGAGCAGAGCAGCCTCGTCAGAGAAAAGACCCTTTAGCAACTTATATCCACACACTGCAAAACACAAATCCGCAAGTCCTGGATATAATCATGTGATGATTATGTGAAAGCTGTAAAACATTGAAGTGGCTTTAAAAAGTCAAATATACTAGTTTAATTACATTATATTATATACACTACCGTTCAAACGTTTGGGGTCAGTAAAGTAACAATAAAGTCATTTATAACGTTACAAAAGATATCTAATTTCAAATAAATGCTGTTCTTTGACATTTCTTTAACAGATAATCCTGAATAAATTTTATCCACAAAAATATTAAGCACCACAACTGTTTTCAGTATCGATAATAATAATGTTAAATCTTTCTTTAGCAGCAAATCAACATATTAGAATGATTTCTGAAGGATCATGTGACACTGAAGACCGGTGTAATGGTTCTAAAAATTCAGTTTAAAATATGCTGAAATAGAAAACAGTTGTTTAAAACTGTAAAAACATTTTACAATAAATGTTTTTACTGTAATTTTGAGCAAATAAACAGCCTTGGTGAGCATAAGAGACTTTATTTTAGAAGAATATTAAAATATACTGTAAAAAGTGATGTTGACTTAACTTAAAAATTGAGGAAACCCGTTGCCTTAAAATTATTAAGTAACTGATAATTTGAAAAAAATAAGTTAAGTGAATTTTTTTTTTTTATTATTATTATTTACTTAATAATTTTAAGGCAACGGGTTTCCTCAATTTTTTTAAGTTAAGTCAACTTATCACTTTTTACAGTGTATGTGAAAATAACATGAATGGATGAATACTACTTAGATTTATTTATTTTAGAAAATATTTACCTTTATTTGATCTTTTCTCACAGAATAAAGTAATCATCGCTGACTGTGAATATTTCACGCCGCCATGTGTAAACAAAGACAACCAGTACAATTTAAAGAAAAATGACTAACTGCACCTTTATATTTCACTTTGTTTCTCATTCACTCTTCACTTTGTTCTGTCATGTGACTACAGAAGGATTGATATATGTACAAATAAAATCCAATACTTATATGCTGCTTTCGTCATATTTGAAGCCTGACATGCAGTATTTGGTGACCACTTACATTGTGTGGAAAAGAGCAGCTCAGACATACTAAAAAAACCTCTGTTACACAAAACGGGTATCCTGTGTCTCATTGTTCTTGCTGTTACTTCTCTCAGTGTTTTGTGTGTGAGGCTTGAGAGGAGCAGAGCGAGGGAAAGACAGAAATATCTGAGGGTGTGTAGGCCAAGGTCTAACCACCGGCATGCAACAGGAAACAGGCCTCTCTCTCTGTTTGCTTCCCAATGAGAAAGCGAGATGCTTGTGATTACTCAAATGATTCACAGAAGACACTCAGACTTCTTTTCTGACGTCAAAAACCTTCAAGTCACGTACAGTTACACAACAGTAAAATTACATTTACAGTTATGTTAACAGCAGATGTTGACAGTGTAACTGTAACAGCAACCTCGCTTTGTTTTACACCAGTATTCATGTACTGTAGATGTATGTGTGTTCATGTAAATGTAGCCCAGGAGACAAAAAGTAATGTAATGCATTACTATCCTATTTACTATTTTATGGAGTAATGCTGTATTGTAATGCATTACTTTTAAAAGTCGGCTAACTAAGTATTTTTCTGACACAAAAACAATATCTTTCTGCACTGTGTAACAACTTTAAACAGATACATTTACACATGGTCATTATTAGAAAAATAACACAAAAAAATGATCAGTAATCAGACTTTTCAACATAACAGCAAAAACAAAGAAAGGACAGTTTATTGGAACAAATTCAATTCAAACAATATGACAAAATGTGGTATTTATTCACACTCCACAACTACTTGGAAAAGGCAGCTTGTTAACTGACGGGAAAAGCTACTTTATTTAATTCAGTAATGTCACTGGGGAGTACATTTACATTTACATTTAGTCATTTAGCAGACGCTTTTATCCAAAGCGACTTACAATTGGGGAATACATCGAGCGATTAATCTTGAAGAGGCAATCAGACATACGAAGTGCTTGCAACACCAAGTCTCAGACATTGTTCAAATAAATACAAACTACCAAAGGAAGGAATAAGTAAAGATAATTTTTTTTTTTTTTTTTTTTTTTTAAGTTTAGGATGAAGTCAAGTGCTGTCGAAAGAGATGAGTTTTCAGTTGTTGCTTGAAGATTGACAGGGATCCAGCATTCCGGATAGAGGTGGGAAGATCGTTCCACCAGCCAGGAATGGTGAATGAGAATGATCTAGAGAGTGATTTTGCGCCTCTCTGTGATGGTATCACGAGGCGTCGCTCACTAGCAGATCTCAGATTTCTGGAGGGGATGTAGTTTGTTAATAGAGAGTGCAAGTAAACGGGTGCTGAGCCAGTGGTTGTTCTATATGCAAGCATCAGTGTCTTGAACTTGATGCGAGCCGTGATTGGTAGCCAGTGCAGGGAGATAAAGAGAGGTGTAACATGGGCTCTTTTGGGCTCGTTGAAGACCAGTCGTGCCGCTGCATTCTGAATCATTTGTAGAGGTTTGACTGTATTAGACGGAAGTCCAGCCAGAAGAGCATTGCAATAGTCCAGCCTAGAAATGACAAGGGCCTGGACAAGAAGTTGTGCAGCATGCTCTGTCAGAAAGGGCCTGATCTTTCTGATGTTATATAGTGCAAACCTGCAAGATCGAGCAGTTTTGTAATGTGGTCTTTGAAGGTCAGCTGATCATCAAAGATTACACCAAGATTTCTGACCGAAGTTGATGGGGTTATTGTTGATGAACCTAACTGGATCGTGAAGTCATGCTGTAGAGTCGGAGTGGCAGGGAGGACAAGAAGCTCAGTCTTTGCCAGGTTGAGCTGCAGGTGATGTTCTTTCATCCATGCCGAGATGTCCGCCAGGCAACCTGAGATCCTTGCAGTTACCGTTGGATCATCTGGTTGAAAAGAGAGGTAGAGCTGTGTGTCATCAGCGTAGCAATGGTATGAGAATCCATGTGCCTGTATGATGGGACCCAGTGATGTAGTGTATGTGGAGAAGAGGAGGGGTCCAAGAACTGATCCCTGAGGAACCCCAGTGACCAGTGTATGTGCTTTGGATACCTCACCTCCCAGGCCACCCTGAAAGACCTACCAGTGAGATAGGATTCAAACCAGCGAAGTGGAATGCCAGAGATGCCCAGTGATGAGAGGGTGGACAGGAGTATCTGATGATTGACAGTGTCAAAAGCGGCAGATAGGTCCAGCAGAATGAGGACTGATGATTTGGAATGGGCTTTTGCAATTCGCAGGGCTTCAGTGACCGAGAGAAGCGCAGTCTCAGTTGAATGGCCCCTCCTGAAACCTGACTGTTTAGCATCCAGTTTGTCGTTCTGTGAAAGAAACAGTGAGACTTGGTTGAAGACAACTCGTTCAAGTGTTTTCGCTATGAACGGAAGGAGAGAGACAGGTCTGTAGTTTTCTATAAGAGAAGTGTTTAATGTAGGTTTTTTGAGCAGTGGGGTTACCCGAGCCTGCTTGAACGCAATGGGGAAGTTACCTGTGAGTAGGGATGTGTTGATGATGTGTGAGTGCAGGTAAGAGTGTGGGTGAGATTGCTTGGAGAAGGTGTGAGGGGATTGGGTCAAGAGGACATGTTGTAGGATGGTTGGAGAGGAGAAGCTTGGATACTTCAGCTTCAGTGAGTGGACAGAAAGAAAAGATGGGAGTTTTAGCAGTGGATGTGGTAGGGTGAGGGTCCTGTGTGCGTGGAGGTGAAAACTGACCACTGATTGATCTAGTTTTGTCTGTAAAGAAAGTGGCAAAGTCATCAGCTGTAATAGAGGTGGAGGGAGGAGGTGGAGGGGGACAGAGGAGGGAATTAAATGTTCTGAAGAGATTACGCATGTCTGGAGCGCTGTCGATCTTGTTATGGAAATGTGAGGATTTGGCAGTGTGGACTTTAGCAGAGAAGGATGTGAGCATAGACTGGTACCTACTGAGGTCCGACAGATCGTTTGATTTGCGCCATTTTCTCTCTGCCGCTCTGAGTGTAGTCCGATGTTCACGAAGAACCTCGGATAACCAGGGGTTGGAAGGAGCAGCCCGTGCGGGCCTAGAGGAGAGAGGACAAATGTCGTCTAGACAAGAGGTTAAGGTAGAGCATAAAGTCTCAGTAGCTGCGTTTACATCCAGAGATGAGAAATGGGTGGGTGAAGGAAGAGAGGAGGATACCACAGAGGAAAGATGGGAAGGAGAAAGGGAGCGCAGGTTTCGTCTAAAAGTAACTGGTAGGGGTTGGTGGCACAGGAGAAGCAAAGTGTAATGTAAATGTAATGAAGAAATGGTCCGAGTATGTAGCGGTTGTACCAGAATGTTATCTGCAGTACAATTGCGTGTGTAAATTAAGTCAAGTTGGTTGCCTGATTTGTGCGTGCTAGTAGTGGTAAGGCGTTTGAGATCAAACGAAGCTAGGAGTGCATGGAAGTCTGTAGCATAAGGCTTGTCTAGGTGAATGTTGAAATCACCAAAGACTAGGAGTGAGTGCCATCCTCCACGAAGAGGACAGCAGCCCGTCCAGCTCCTCTAGGAAGGTGGCTAGAATTTGGCTAGGGGACGGTAAATGACCACGATCTGGAGTTTTATCGGAGCTGATACAGTAATGGCATGAGATTCAAATGAGTTGTAATTGCATAGGGAAGAGCGGGTTGAGTATTTCCAATTGTTAGAAATGAGCAGACCAGTGCCTCCACCCCGCCAACTTGCCGGGGTGTGAGAGAAAGAGAGATTAGTAGAGAGAGCAGCTGGGGTTGCTGAGTCTTCTGGACGAATCCAGGTCTCAGTCAAGCCCAAGATGCTGAGCGTGGATTTTAAAGAAAAGCAGAAATGAAGTCAGCTTTGTTGACAGCTGACTGACAATTCCAGAGACCCACAGAGAAGGAAAGAGGTGTAGTGAAGGAGGTAGAGATAAGGCGCAGGTTAGCAGGATTACGTTGCCGTCTGCGTGGGACGTTAGAGCGTGGTTGAGAGAGAACCGGAATAGTTTGGAAACACATGATAGAGGTGGCAGGAAAGAGGATGGAAACGGAGAGTGTGTAAGGGAAGGGGGAAAAAAGAAAAGATACTTAAGTGTGTCGCTCGGAGTCGTTGCTCGGTTAAAGTCGCGCAGGAAAAGTCGATGGAGTAAAATGTTAAATCAAAAATAAATGCTTAGAACTGTTTAGTCTTTATTAAAACTTCCAAGTGCTGGTTTGCTTTTTTTGTAAAAATGATTTTACTCTATAGGAGTCATTTTATGTGAAAACACCACCAATCCACTGATGGACCAAAAGCTTGGCTCTTCTTGACAGTACGAGTGTTGTTTGGACTTTCTAAATCCAAATGACCTTAAAACTAACACAGGGCTGGTCATAACCGCTCCATTAATAGACTCGGTCCCTCCTACGACTGTAGACAAACTTAAAAAATAAGAACAAACACCCTTTGCAAATGTCAGCGTCTCTGCAACCAGATTCCCGCCGGAATAAATTTGTCATAGTTATTCACACACAAATACACACTCATGCTGGGTGAATCTCTGTCTTGTTTGTGAGCAGCTGAAGCGTTTAATGCTAAACTGAGCTGACCACAGAAAGAGCATGCAGTCAGAGAAAAATACAGCACATAACACAGCAGGAATCAGGATCTCTTGGTGGCCGGTTTAGCAGAGATGACAGTCAATGACAGTAATGCAAGCGCCCCCTGCTGGGACATGTCTGCATGCGCGCACTTTTACTCTATATCAGGGTTCCTTAAATCTTTCCCTGGAGGGCCAATCTGCTGCAGAGTTTAGCTCCAACCCGACGCATAGTAGTAGATGAAGGAATGCAAAACTGATATCCTGTGCTTGCAAGAAACATTTTTATCTAAACAGTATTTGGTAAAATGTAACTCTTTTAATGACAAATTTCATGGTGCTGGCACATCCACAACTGATCTTACAAGGGGCACTGTGAGAGGAAGGATATTGGGAGGTGTGGCTACCTTGTGGCACAAAAAATTGGACTCAGTGATAAATATCATTAAGGTTGATGTTGACTGGTGTTTTGATGTACGGAGAAGTTGCTCTAGTAAAGAGTTAATTATCCTTAATGTCTATGCATCTTATGAATGCCAACAAAAGGAGGACGAATATTTTAAATAGACTTGCGTTTATTGGCTCTTTTATTAATGAAAATAATTTTGCAAGCGTTTTTGTGGTTAGGGATGTGAATGCAGATCTTACTGACAATTCTTCTATGTTTGCTAAGCATATGCTGCATTTCTGTGTTGATGATAATTTTAAGTTATCAAGTAAACTGTTGTTAGGCTACCTAAGGACAGTTATACTTATATAAGTGAAGCCTGGCATACAACTTCATGGCTTGATCATGGTATTAGTACAGTTGAGGCTCATGATACTATAAAGTCAATGACAACTGTATACAGGGAATCTATATCTGATCATGTACCATTCTTAATGCTTATTGATTAAGATTTTTGAAAGTATGCCCAAGATGAATTATGAGTGTAAGAGGGCTGCTTTGGTAAAATTAGATTGGTCTAAACATACAGATGAAGATCTTAAAGCATATTATGGGAAAACAGACACTCTGTTGAATAAGGTAGTATTACCCAGAGATGCAATCATGTCTTCAGATGTGAATTGTAATGATATTTCCCATGGTACAGCCTTTTGTGATATGTATGATGATATTGTGAGATCTGTGCATGAGGCTAGTAGACCATATCTTACTTAAGAAATATTATAGTAAGCCAGGGTGGAAAAAGTGTGTATCAACATATCATAAAAAAGCAAAGGAAGCATTTAAGGCATGGGATATAGCTGGTAGGCCCAGACAAGGCCCACTTTTGGACCAGAAAAAGTTAATGCCAAGTATAAATATGCAGTCTGTTATATTTGTAAATATGAACAAGTGATGAGAGCTGATTTCATGGTGGAAAATCTACTTTGTAATAATATGAATGCTTTCTGGAAGGACGTAAGATCAATAAATAGGAGTAATGTACATTACCATGCTCTGTTGAGGGTGTCTCTGGAGTTGTGGAGACAGCATTATTCTGTTTAATTGTGTAAAGAGTGATCCAGGTACAGTGGAAGTAGTTTCTAGTATGGATACAGGAAGTATTACAACAAATGAGGTTTATCAAGCAATAATTCAGCTTAAGGAACGGAAAACTGATGTTTAGATCAAACACCTGAAATTTGTGAGCCCTAGGCTTGTGGTTCTTCTCGCAATTTGCTTCACTGGTTTTATGATACATGGGCTGCTGCCAGAGTCTATGTTGTCAGTAACCTTGTTGCCTGTTATTAAGGAGCGAGTGTTGTGTCAAAGGTTTCGGAAAGAATCATATTAGATCGATTAAGCGTTTATCTTGCTACCACAGACAACCAGTTTGGTTTTAAGGCTCACCATAGTACTGATTTATGCTCTGAAGGAAGTAGTAGAACTATATAAAAGACAAAATTCCACTGTTATAATCGGCTTTTGATGCTTCTAAAGCTTTCGATAGAGTTAATCATCAAAAGTTGTTCAGTAAACTAAGACAAAGGGGCATACCTAATAGTATATTAAGAATGTTGACATATTGGTACACTAATCAAAGTATGCAGATAAAGTGGGGTAATTGTGTCTCAGATTCATTTAGAGTAAGTAATGGAGTGCACCAAAGAGCTTTACTTTCACCAGCTCTTTTTAATGTCTATATGAATGAATTGTCAGAAGAACTAAGACTGGATGTATGCTTGGTAATACCACAGTCAATCACTATATGTTTGCTGATGGTCTAGTTGTTTTTTCCCCAAGTATGTTTTAAACAGTTGCTTAATATATGTTCTAATTATAGGATTAGATATGATGTGCAATACAATACAAAAAAGAGTGTTGCCATGATATGTAGAACCAAAGAACATAGAGATTTGAATTTCCCAGATTTTTATTTATCAGGGCAAGTTTTAAATGCATGTACTACTGCAAAATATTTAGGTTATATCATTAATAATGAAATGAGTGATGATGAAGATATGTATAGGTAACGTCGTAAGTTATATGCTCAAGCAAATAAGTTGGTGAGAAAATTTTATATGTGTTCAGATCAGGTAAAAATAAACCTTTTTAGAGCATATTGTACTTCTGTTTATACTGCTCCTTTGTGGGTTAAGTTTAAGAAAGAGAGCCTATGTAAGCTTCAGGTTGCGTACAATGACTGTATGAGGATCCTTCTGAAAAAACCAAGATGGTGCAGTGCAAGTGATTTATTCTGTAAGGCAAGAGTACAATCATTCCCTGCTTTAATGAGAAATTTGATGTATAAATTTATTTGTCGGTTGGACAATTTACATTATAATATTATAATGTTGTTGACAAATCCTAGGCTTACTGAAGTGCATTATCAGTCCTCTATGCACTCTCAAAAGGTACAAAAGCTGTCACTGGGGCGGTACCTTTTCAAAAGGAACATGTTTGTACCTAAAGGGTCCATTTTGGTACCTTAAAGGTACATATTAGTACTTAAAGTGTACATATTTGAACCTAATAGGTACAAAAGTGCACCTTATGAAAAGGTACCGCCCCAGTGACAGCTTTTGTACCTTTATTTCTGAGAGTGTGAGGACGTATTGGCATATGTGTACTGTTTTGGTTTGTATTGTCTGTTTCTTGCTAATGGACCTTGAGTCTGGAAATAAAGTTGAATAAATATTCTAAAATCAAAAATGTCTTTTACTGTCACTGACATTCACCAGAGAGTATCAGGTAAAATCATTAGTTAAATTAGCTGGACAATACAAGGAAAAACCACTGTTTTGCACTGGTCAGTTTTGAGATTTTGCTTCCAAAACATGTTTTATTTCAGACTAGTGGAAAGAAAACATCCAAACACATTAAGTGTACATTTTTACACTTTATATAATCTGTACAAATTCATATCTTTAAAGGCCATTTTCGCAAAATTATTATTTTTTTCTCCTGTACTGAGCCAGAAATCCCTACTTTTGTAGAACTTACACACACCAAAACTTCTGAAGATTTTTATATCATTTGCCTGTTTATAAAACACTATTTATTAAAAAAAAAAAAAAAGATTGTTTATTTTCTTGGGCTGTTGACGTTTTTTTAATTATGGAGTGATAGAAAGCTATCCCATCTGCAAAAATCTTTAAATCTAATTTGTTAACAGAATAATCCAAGCATTCTAATCCAATTTCTGGTTTCTGATTTCTAATCTGGAAGTTTATGCAAATTATTGGATTTTTATAATGCATGATTTGCATATTTAAACATAACATTTCAGGAAGCTTGTCATACAAAACATTTGTCTTATTGTGTACTGTGTACTTTTATGTTTTTTAAATTTTTTTAAATTTAATTTATTCCCGTGATGTCAAAGCTGAATTTTCAGCATCATTACTCCAGTCTTCAGTGTCACATGATCATTCAGAAATCATTCTAACATGCTGATGCTGCTCAAGAACCATTTATTTTATATTTTTGTGGAAAGTGTGATACATTTTTTTTATGTACTTATTATGTACTGTGATTAATCAACTGGCCAAACACCACATTGATCAGTTCAATTCTATATTAATGCATCAAGTAGTTATGTTGTTTAGCAACTGTAACCATTATACATTTTGACTAATTAGCTATAATACATTACTTAGCACAGATGTTAATATTACCTTGAGTATTAATAATACATATGACCATATGACCAAAATGAAACAAATATCAGCCAGTGCACTTAGGAAAACAACTTATTTTAAAGGGAAAATACTGAGGAATGTGTTAATTTTTAGCAATGCATGCAACATTTAATTCCATGACTTTCTGCTCTGATTTAAGGCCTTTATTTGTGGAAGACGTTTTAAAGACCTGCAGACTGAGAACTCCATTAAACTTGCTGACCAATAGAGCAATAGAACGAATGAAATCGTTTGATCCTGTTCTGAACACATAGCTGTTTTTCAGGCTTACACTGATGTATATCTTCTGCTGCTGGTATGTGAGGCTACTGACATGCAGCACGTACAGTCTTCCCTCCATCATTGCATGGAGAGGAGAGAAGGAAGCAATCGACTCATCTCTCTCTCACTCCCGTATGGGCCTGATGCCAACGGGAATCCTTTTTATATAGTGAGTTATGACGGGCACTGGGTTACAGAACAGGGTCACGGAGAGGACGATAGGATGTTTTTCTCTGAAGACATCAGGAATCTTTAATATCAGTGCATCGGTTTGTGCACATGTATGTCTGGAAGTTTTTTTTATCTCAGCTTTGGAATGTGAAAAGTATTCCTGGACCTAATATTACAGCATTGAGGAAGTTCAGTGTTGATTTTGATTAGTGCTGAGATCATGTTAAAGCTGATGGTTCTGATTAGCATTTGGCCATCCTTACATGCATGAACAGACCATGAGATATATCAGATTGTACCTTTCAAAACCCGTTACACGAACAGGAGGGCCTTGTGCTACTGTAAATGGAACACTTTACACGCACCTTGTGACAGTAGTTTAAAATGTAATTTATTCTTGTGATGCAAAGCTGAATTTTCAGCACCATTACTCCAGTCTTCAGTGTCACATGATCCTTCACAAATCATTCTAATATTATATATATATATATATATATATATATATATATATTTAATGTATTTATTTATTTTCCCTCCTGTTTTGTTTTGGTATCTGTTTTGTGACCCTTTCATCTGATTTCTTGTTTGTAAAATGTTTAAAATGAAGAAATAAATCATAAAAAAAAAGGGAAAAAAAAGAAATCATTCTAATATGTTGATGCTGCTCAAGAACCATTTATTTTATATTTTAAAATAGATTTTAACATTTGATAGATTTTTTTTTTTCAGGAATCCTTTGATCAAAAGAACAGCATTTATTTGAAACACAATTTTGTTTTGTAGTAATGTTAAGTATTTAAAAAGTACTTTTGAGCAGTAGTGTATGTTCTATTTTGTTTCCTGGGTTAAGAGAATCAGTGCTTTTTCCTATAGTTTTGTCATCTGATATTTTTTGCAAGCACTTAAAGTTAACATTTTACTTCCAGAAAAAAAATTAATTTATTATAATAAATTTACTTATTTACTCGTCATTCCAAACAAGCTTCCAAGCTTCTGAACTAATGTTTCAACGTTGTTTTTCATTGCATAGGCAAAAAACATTGACTGAATGACATTTTCATTTTAAAGTGAATTATCTCTTCAAATCTGTTGACTTAATTTTGCATCATAACTTGATTTTAATGGTCAAAAGTGCAGCTCTGACATCTCTGAGAGGAGCAAATGCTCTCCTTTTGGAGATGTAAATTAGTAAATATGATCAAAATTTTTAGAAAAACAGTCAAATATTGTGTAAAAATATCTGAGCAATAAGAATTAGATGTGAACCTCAAAACCAAGATCTTTCGAGCATATCTGCACATGATCAAAATGTGCAAATCCAGTGCAAACCATCGTGCATATTAATTAGTTGATGTAGATTGATGATTTAAGGGATATTTCGACCCAAAATCAGAAGATTTTTTTTTTTTAAAGTCAACAGTTATGTAGTTAAAGTCAAGTCAAGGTTGACTAGTTGCTGATAATGTCATTAATAAAACACAAAAAAAATGTTTTGCAACCTGCCACAATTTGCAATTTATTTGGAAAAAAATCAGATGCTGACAGACAGATCATAACATGTTGCAACTTAATGGTCACAAAGCAACGACAACACTAACTCATATTTTAGTACAAAATAAAAATGATTGATGCATAACATAATAATGATGCTTGCACAAGATCTAGATTAGAATTAGATGAGATTAGAATTAAATTAGCATGGATATGTGTCGATGAGTCATTAAAAATATGTTTAGTTTAGTTTTACATGTAGCATAAACAACAGATTTACATATCGTCAGTCACGCACCTGCAGTGCTCACACGCACACACAATATCTCAGCATTTCTAACTACACATCACAGCCTTGTCATCATCAATTTAAAATGCAGTCAAATAAACAAGTATACATCGAAAAAGATACACCACTCAATTTAAATGTAACAAATGTTGCATTGCAAATATGTAAACATTTGTATTTGTGCTGAATGAGAGATGTACATTTCAGTTTCACTTTTGCTTTAATTAATTTGGGCTTGACATTTATTTTGTTGTTTATAAGGAATGCCATTATAATTTGTGTTTTATAACTGTATATCATTTTATTATATAGCTACTTATATTTTCATATTTTTAACTTGTTCTGTTCTGAATACCAGTCAAATTGAATGGATCAGCGTCTAGTCGAGCTTAAAACGTCAGGGCAGAGCATTAAAGTCGACTCGTCAACTAATCATTGCAACCCCTACCCAAAAGTGAAAATTCTGTCATCATTTACTCACCATCATGTTGTTCCAAACCTGCACGTGTTACTTTCTTCCGTTGAACACAAAAGACTATATTTTGAAGAATATCGATAACCAAACAGTTGACGGTAGCCACTGACTTCCATAGTATTTTTTCCATACTATGGAAGTCAATGGCTGCCATCAACGAATTTTGGATGAACTATCCCTTTAAATATGCCAATTCTGAATAACAGTTCATTTTTACGAGCTGAGACATCAGACAAAACTTGCACTGATGCCTATATGCAAACAGCTGATATAAAATATTACAATGATGCAACTCTTAATAATGACAGAATCTGACCTTTATGCTGTGGTTGTATATCTACCATCTTTCAAAACCACCATCCATGAGAGGTTCCAGTTATATATAATATCCTGAATGGCTTTATGTAAGAGAGTCTTTATCTGTCCATCAGTCTTCCATTCATGCCGCAGGGGTCTGATGCTCAGATAGCCGTTGATCTTTATATAGAACTTGAGTACAGTTTCAGCATGTGTGTCTTTGAATAACATGCCATGACATCGAGGATGGCGATTAATCTGGCGGTTTTGGTCTGATCAGAATGAGGTCTTGGTTGGATGACAGCTATCATTCAATCTCATGTGAAGCAGCACCTTCCTCTGCTTTGGGCTGATACGTGTGTTTATAGGCTGAGCCAATACAGGTTGGTTTGGAACAATGCAGTGTTTTCGTGAAAAGAGGCACGTCTGTGAAACTGCACGTAGCAATCGAAGCCATGCATGCAGGCTCTGCCTCGCACGCCTTCATGTGGGCTTCGCCATCACTATACTATGTTTAAATGGGGCGGTACAGGTTGGGTTCACGGGCGACTGCACATTTTTCCACAAATAGCCCATGTTACATAAAGAAATAATAGCTGAAATAGGACTGGGTGTTGCATCCCCCATTGATTTCCATGGGCAAACATGCATTCAAGAGCTGTTTTAAAGTTCACACAAAATTTTTAGTTCTGTCATTATTTACTCACCCTCATGTCATATTAAACCAAAAGGAACACAAAAGTAAGAATTTTAATGCAGATTTTCCCAGTTTGTAGTGACCACAATTTATATTTCACTATGGATGTATTTTATGTCAAGGATACAATAAAAAAAAAAAAAGGACAATCTTTTTTTCTCTTCAAAATAAAAATGGGTAACACTTTACAATAAGGTGTCATTTGTGAACATTCGTCATTTGTTAATGTATTAACAAACATGAACAAACAATGAACAATGCATTTATTACACTTTATTAATCTTTGTTAATGTTAGTTAATGAAAAACAGTTATTCATTGTTTATTCATGTTAGTTCACAGCGCATTAACTAATGTTAACAAACACAACTTGTGATTTTAATAATGCATTAGTAAATGCTGAATGGAGATAATAAATGCTGTAGAAGTATTAATCATTCTTAGTTCATGTTTACTAATGTTGTTAACTAATGAACCTTATTGTAAAGTGTTACCAAAAAATGTTATTTACAGAGTTTTTATTGAGAATTTGCAAAAAAGGTTAGGCCTTTTTTATTACCTAATTTGTTGATGCTGTGTACAAAAATATCAATAAAAGCCTTGCATCATGTTGCATCAGTTTTTCCACAAAATAAGAATAAAGATTTTTCTATTTATCAGCCTTAATACACTTATCAAAATAATAAAAGTGTCAAAAGTTTCAGTTTTAACGTAAAAAAAATAAATAAAATAAAATAAATATATATATATATATATATATATATATATATATATATATTCCAAATGTACCATCCAACTTACAAGCAACAAAGGAGAGGGAAATATATGTTCAAATAATCAATTTATATTCAGATAACTTTACATAAATGCATGCCTTAAATAAATATGCTTTGTTTTACAAAATCTGTAATTTTCTGTTCCTGTTTGGATGTAGAAAAATACCCACAGATGTAGCAGAAAACATCTGGGTCATGTTTGCTTTTTCTTCTGTCACTGGACATAATTAATAATTCAGGATTTTTAGTCATTAAATAATGTCAAACATTTCAAATGTGTCTGACAAGGAACAAATAGTTGTGACTTGTCTCAGAGAAAGATAGGAGTCATGTCTTTGTGGCGGGTTTTCTTGTGATTTAGTGATAATACAAGATTTCATCACCTTACAAATGGTTGTGGAAAGTAAAATTGCTGCAAAATGCACATAATATTTTATGAGAAAACAGAAAAAACTATTTTTTTTAATTAATTAATTAATTTTTTTGCAAAATTAGTTAGAGATAGAGACATAGAGACAAGACTGTAGCAATGATACAGAGATGTTGCAAAATACAGGACATAATACTGTAGGCAGTACAGCTAAATAATAAATAAAAGAAAAAGCAAAATACGTAAATGTAGTTTAAGTAAAATCAATTTAAATGTGAAATTTCTAATTATCTTAGAATAAAAATGTACATAACTGTTACTGTACATGGTTCTTCTCACCTGAAGCAAGTCTGATCAAGCAGAGGATTGTCAATACAGATCATGGAAAGAACCTTTACTGTACATAAAAGAGCTTTTATATGTGCAACGATTCGTTTCATATTCAACCGGTCTGGGAGGCCAGCTGTCATCAAGGAGAGGTGTTTTTCCACTGCTAAGGTTTTGGTCATTAGGATTTCAAAGATAGGTGACACAAAAATAGGCCAGTTGAGATACACAAGTACAGTAAGTGCAAAGTTGATTCAGGTCCATTAAAGACAAAGCTGCATTTTTTTTCCCCGTCCAAGCTCTCTAACGCATGACAATCTTGCTGTCATCTATCCTCTTAAATATAAGACTGAGGATGTAGGACGCACAGCAGTGTTGCAGAGGGACAAAATACCTGGTATCCATGTTGCATTGAAAAAAAAGCTGACCTCATCCCCACAATCCTCCTCGGCTCCAGCATCTGCTTACAACATTATAAATGTTGCAAAGTTACAAGGTGACATTGTCTGTAGTTTCAAGGCGAATGAGGTTTAGATCTTTTTCATTTCTCTGCATGCCATGGTTTGATATGCATGTCTTTCTCTGATCTGTCTGCAAAACTTATCATTAATGTTCCTTAAAACTTATTTGGCTTATTTGTAGGACAGGATGCATGCAAAAAATTATAGCAAAATAATATTCACTGGAAAAGGCATAGACTGGAATATCGGATTGTTCAAATGAATTCTAATCAGACAGTTTATGTATGATATCATTTTTAAATAAAATTTTTACCCAGCCACCTTAAAGGAGGATATTATTTATAAATGGCCTCCAACCTAGTTTTTATATACACATTGAAAAAAAAAATTTGTTGGATTAACAAAGAGTTACAAATATTAAAGTTATGTTTCCCCAACATTATTCATCTGTTCACTTAATTTTGTTTTATGAATTTTATTCTGATTTTTTATGTTTAGTGTTATATTTAACGATTAGTGTCATATTTAATTATCTACTAGACAAATATGTGAAATATATATACATGAGGTGGTGGTTAGATTGCATTTTATTAAAGGAAGACTACACCCAAAAATGAAAAATTGAGTTTGTTTCTTCATCTGAACAGAGATGGAGAAATTTAGCATTACATCACTTGCTCACCAATGGATCCTCTGCAGTGAATGGGTGCCGTCAGAATGAGAGTCAAAACAGCTGATGAAAACATCACAATAATCCACAAGTAATCCAGACGACTCTAGTCCATCAGTTAACGTCTTATGATGTAATGCTAAATTTCTCAGAATCTGTTGCAATAAAGAAACAAACTAATCTACATCTTGGCTGATCGGAAAGTAAGTACATTTTTTAGCAAATTTTCATTTTTTGGGTGAACTGTTCCTTTAATCTCATTCATTCAAATGAGCTATCATTGTGGCAACTCCATGCATAAAAGCATGCAAACATGATCAAAATGTTCAGGTTTTGCTCAAATCAGACAGTGGAATGTGGAAGGAATGGTCTTAAACTACGGAATGTTTGTCGTGCCAGATGAGCTCCTGGGATTTTCATGCATCACAATGTGTAGAGTTAACAGAGGAAAAAAAAGTTGGCAGCAGTTTTGTGGGCATTAAGGTCTGTGGAGAATGACCAGAATCGCACAGCAACTGAAACAGCACAACATTACAACAAAGCTTAGATTAATTTGGATGGGCTACAGCAGTGAAGAACTGAGAGGCTAGTGGGCATATGCATAACAAAACTGCAAAGTTCAGAAGCGTGAAAAATTTTTCATTTGGCATGGTCTGACCAAGGGGTCAAAGTTTCAACAGTTATCATGACCCATGAGACGCCTACTGGTAGATGTTGTAACTACACCATCTGGACCAAAAGCATCTTTCCTCAATATCAGTAAGTTGTGTTTTGATTTTTCTCCAAAACTCAAGATGGCTTTACTACAAGCATTTAAAGGGATAGTCCACCCCAAAATCATTTACTCACCCTCACATTGTTCCAAACCTGCATGAGTTTCTTTCTTTGGTGGAACATAAAATGAGATATTATGAAGAATTACAATTTGAAGAAAGAGAACTGATACTTGGTTACCAACATTCTTCAAAATCTTCTTTGGTGTTCTGCAGAAAAAAAAGAGAAAGCCATACAGGTTTGTAACAACTTGAGTTGGTGAGTAAATGATGACACAATTTCCATTTTTGGGGTGGACTATCCCTTTAACATTAATTAAAACAAATCCAAGAACATAAATACATGTACAAATTCTATTCAAAATTATTAATGATCTCAGGAATGTTACTACAGTAACAAGGCCAATAGATATACACTGTGTGCAGAATTATTAGGCAAGTTGATATTCTGGTCATATTTTTTTTCCAAGAACATTTTACCAATTCCAAACCACATCAATCTTAATAACTACTATTGATTTTGTATTTAATCATTTATAAGTGATATATAATTGTCCATGAAGGCTGATAGTCAGAAACTTCTTATTTCAGGTGTGCAGAATTATTAGGCAGGTTTTCCTTTACAGATAAAATGAGCCAACTCAAGAATAAAAGTTACAAAAATTATTAAATGCCCATGAGAAGGATGCAATACTAATGCAATAATAGAATTAGCAAAGTTAAGGCATGACCATTGGGCAGCGAAATGCTCATTGGGTCAGCAAGGTCAGAAAAAACAGGTGGAGGAAAAGACACATGTTAACTGCAAAAGAATTAAGAATTAAGGTGAAGAATTAGGTGAGAAACCATCAGGAATCATGTAGTCTCCAGCACCATCATTTTCCAGAACTGCAACCTTCCTGGAGTCTCCAGAAGTGCAATGTGTCAGGTTCTCAGAGACTTTGCTTGGGTAAAAAATTATTTAAAATGGCCCTCACTTAATATGAATAACATGCTGAAGTGTTGTGAAATACATGAAGACTGATTTTGTACTCCAGGAAGGTTGCAGTTCTGGAAAATGATGGTGCTGGAGACTAAATGGTTCCTGATGGTTTCACAGCTAATTCTTCACCTTAATTCTTAATTCTTTTGCAGTTAACGTGTCTTTTCTTCTCCACCTGTTTTTTCTGACCCTGCTGACCCAGTGAGCATTTAGCTGCCCAATGGTCATGCCTTAACTTTGCTAATTCTATTATTGAATTAGTATTGCATCCTTCTCATGGGCATTTAATTATTTAATTTTTTTTTTTACTTTGAGTTCAATCTTATTTTTGGCTCATTTTATCTGTAAAAGAAAACCTGCCTAATAATTCAGCACACCTGAAATAAGGAGTTTTTGACTTTCAGCCTTCATGGACAATTATATATAACTTAGAAATGATTAAATACAAAATCAATAGTAGTTATTAAGATTGATGTGGTTTGGAATTGGTAAAATCTTCTTGGCAAAAAAATATGACCATAATATCAACTTGCCTAATAATTCTGCACACAGTGTACAGTGAATTGTATACTTTATTTGAGTGTGTCATTAAGTGAATGTTCATGCGAAGATGCTCAAAGCCAATCAGAGCAGCTGAAACAGAAATCATAGTTCAAGGTTGATCAGATATTTGTGTTTATATAGACTAGAGAGAAACTCACCAAAGCACTGAGCTCCACAGATCAGCGAAGGCCACAGATCTGCTCCATTACAGTAAGATTTCCAGACTTGAACCAACCACTAACATTTCTTTGATGGTTAGACAGGTATATGCAGGTATATATTTTTGGTATGTGCAAACATAATTGTGTTGAAGACATTATTTATGCAACTGTACAGTAAATTACATATATTTTAAATGCACGACACGTAGAGCTAGTTTTTTTTAGCTTAACCTAATCGTACATTTTGGAGAAGGCTAGGTTCTTGTCGTTGTAAAGCCATGGTGTATATTAACAGTGAACATGCAGAACACAAGTGCAACTCTGTTAATGAGTGATTTCAATGAACTTTGATTCTTTGCCTCATCAGTTTTTGGCAGGTCATTAACATTGTCTAGCTGTGATCTGCAATTTTACATATGCACCACGATAAAGTGTTTCTTAATGACGGTGCCTCTTTATAGAGACAATATTCAAAGTACAAAGTATCCAGTAGCTGCTATCTAAAGGAAAAACTGTGAGAACAAAAACGACCATGGTATTATTCCCATGTAAAAGCTGAATATTGCATCAAAAAAAATATTTTTGAGAGTCATTTCATATTATATTATATATTAAAGACCATCTGCTACCATGGTACCATCACAGTACTTTTTCTAATAGGAACAGATGTAGGCTAGTAGTCTTTTTTATTTTCTTTTCCTGCATTCATCCACATTGTTAGATATTCTTTAAATATTAATCTCTTAACTTCTTCTCAGTATTAAACGTTTTTCGTTGTTTTTGCAAAGGGTTTTTGAACGTAAGCTGTTGCATTATCAGGGCGGAACTTTTAGTTTCAAGCACTGCAGCGATACGGACTGTTTTTGCAGACGCACCGCTGCGCTCAGGAGAGTCTGAACAGGTAAAAGCTGCTCTTTTATAAGAATGTCGGTGATTTATGCTTATGTTTTATGTTTTATGTTTTTGCTGACGGGGCCTGCTCTGATGCTGTTACAATGTTATTTTTTAGTCTCCGTTACATTTGCGTATGTAGGCAGATCGCATAGTCCTGTAAAGACCTTGACAGCTGAATAAAATCCAATACCACTGCTCCGGTTTAAAATGTTTTCTGAACTTTGAAACTGATCTTTAAGGTGAATTGAAAGCATGTACGAGAATATTTATGGACTTATATTATTATTGCTTCTTTTCTTGCTGATCATGTGAAAATGTAGTGCCACTTGAGGGAATATGAATCATGCGTTTCCTATTAAAATTCATATTAATTTATGTTCCAAAATAAGGGCATATTAATACCTTGCAACCCTACGGAAGTATTTCTGTGAAAGGGTTCACTAGATGCTCTGGTCAAGCTCAGACACCTAAACATTAAGTATATTTTTTTGCAGTTGTATCAAACAGAATGGAATATTTTCGAGTAAAATAAACCAACTAATACCACAAAAAAATCATCCATTGCTACTCACTGATGTTTCTGCTGTTGATTTGCTTCAAAAATGATGACACTTCCTGTAGGAGGATTTCATTAGGACACTTATTTTTATTAGTTTAAAAAGTCTAACTAACAGGATGGAAAGTGAATTTGAGGCCACAGGAAAAAACGATAAAATGATCATGAGTTGAACCTGAAAAATATTTACAAGAAAGCACGTTTTGCTTGAAATATATTGAATTGAAAATTTGAGATGCACAAAAAAAGCTAATATTTCAGATGACCACATGGATTTTTTTTCTAGCAGTTTTTAATGTAGACGCTCAATAATCCACTTAAACCAATGTATGTTTATAATTAAGCATATAATATGTTTTTATACTATAAATGCTTTTAATATTATTTTATATTTAAAATAATATTTGTATCAATTCAGAAAAAAGCCTATATAAAAATATACTTTTTCTCTTGTCTTTGCAGTTTAGGATGGCTCAGGCGGACAGCAGGGCTCTGGCTTTGGGGGTTCTGGCAGGGGCTGCTGGGATCAGCTTGGCGATTGTCTGCTTCCGCAAAATAGGAGCAGGCGGTGGCAGAGTCCTGCACCTGAGCAGCAACGCAGATCACACGGCAGGCACTCTGCGTCTGCAGACGGGCCAGACAGAGGTGCTGGATCGTCTGGGAGCTCTGATCCATTGTGTGTCTGAGCTCAAAGAGGAGGTAAAAGCCCTGAAGGATGCACTTCCACGCCTGCAGGACAACGTCAGAGATCAGCTGAGGGGCCGGAGCGGGGACGACATCGCCGCTCGCAGAGCAAGTCCTCTTCATCGAACTCCCACCAGGAGAAAAAGAGCAGGTGTCTCAGCTAGAAATGAAGGACAAAGCTCAGAAGAGGCAGAGAGTGAAGGAGGGTGAGTTTACTGAGGTCATTCATTTTTTTTTATTCATAGAAAGGCAAAAAATGCTTCTTCCCGACAGATATAGCTAATACACCTTCTGTCCGTCAATCATTTTGCACATTCATTATGTGGTATAACAGAAAGAAGTTGAGAGCATAGAAAGTAGATTTAAAAGTTTTTAAAGAAGTCTCTTATGCTCACTAAGGCTGTATTTACTTGTTCAGAAATACAGTAAAAACAGTAATACTGTGAAATATTATTACAGTTTAAAATAACTGTTCTATTTGAATATATTTTAAAATGTTAAGTGTAATATATTTCACAAAGTTGAATTTTCAGTGCCACATGATCCTTCACCAGTTAAATCAAGTTAAAGCATAAATACGGTACAAATAATAAGATTATGAATTAAATATTTAAGAATAATCATAAACATAACCAGAACCATAAAGTTACTTACAATTCCTATGCTTATAGGGCTTCACGGGGCTTATTGTGTATTATGTAAGTATTAGAACTCAAATAAAGCAATAATCCCTGAGAAGCTGTGGTTTACAGTGAATTTGTAACAGCTAAGGGGTGTTGTTAGGGAGAATTGATTTCATATTCTGTTCCGCCTTAGCTGTTATAAAACTGATATTCCATATATGTAGCAAAGTTTCACAAAATAAAACAAAGCAAATAAAATGTAATATTAATAAAAACATTATTCCGCCAAACAATGTAGTTCCTCAGAAACGGTTGTAGTTGCAACAAAGTTGTTGCCGAGCAACACACAGACGCAGACACAAAAAGGTGTGTTTGTAGAGTAATTTACAGCAGCTTCGAACGCAGCTCGACCAATCAGGATCAAGGACTGGAACTATCCGTTTTATAATAATTTTCATTTTGATGCTTTATTTGTTTGTTTGTTTGTTTATTACGTGTTGCTAATGGGCATGTATCGATAGCTAATGACTTATTATGTTGCTGGAAAATAATGAAATCAGGGTTTCAAACTACATTTTGACATGTCTTTAGTTTTGGCAAGTGCCCTCAACTAATTTTATAGAAGCTCAATTTATATGTATTAATTTTGGTATTTTGTTGTTTCACATCCCTACTCTGGGCAAATGTAATATAATTTAGAGTTGTAGAGGGATTAGAGGTGTGATTCAGTCTGTACAGACGAGGTGAACTCCACTGCCTCCAGTCATTCATTTGAACCACTGTTAACTAAATTCAGCACTAAGCACTTTACAAGTCCATTCCAGTCTCACTTAATTCTGCTCCCAAAGCCATTCAGAAATAATCTGCTCTGTTTTCCATAGCATTAAACTTTAGTTCTTGTTATTTTTGACACATTATGTTCTTCAGCACCTTCAATGTCCAAAAATGATTTGTTATTTTAAGCCGCTTGGTTTGTGCATCTTTGCCTCCAAATACTCCAAGTGTAAAAATAAAGGAAACACTTGAGGCGTTCAGTTTTCATAAGTTGTTTTTGTATGTCTGTTTGGAGCGTTTCTAGACCATGACTGGCTTTTGTGTTGCTCTGTTATCATGGTTTTACTTTGAGCAGGCAGGATGTGTTTTAACACTACAATCCAGCGCAGAACGTTGATTCCAGAGCTTGTGTGTAGTTTGGTCCTAGAACTGCTTGGGTTTCAAAGGACTGTTCATCTGTCAAAACAGTTTCCTCCTTTCTGTCTCTCTTGAAAACACCGGCCGATCAATCTCAAAGAGTGACTGCTGAGTTATCACAGTCTAATTTTTACTGTCTCATGTAGGAGCTTGTAATTTCTGTCACCGTTCCTACATTGCTTGAGTGCAATCACGTCACAGCTTGCCTTAGTTGCTGAAGGGTGTTAATACTTGAATGTTTAAAACGATACCGTTTTATAATGTTTGATTGCTGTAGAGAAAAGTTATTGTTTACATAGAGGCAGACAGGTCAGATTACAGATGCGTAAGGATGGAAATGAGCAAGTGCTCTTTAATAAATGAACTGCTCTTTAATAAATGAACCGAGACATTGTTTGTCTGTGAGACTGTCTGGTATTGCTGTATAATAAATGTTTTTAAAGTTGCAGACAGTACATCATTGTGTTTGGAGTTTGACTGAATTGTGACGTACACATGTTCAAGCAAAGGAAGTTCATTTGTGATTGAATGTGGCATCTTATCTGCCAACTGAAATCTGAATTTGATTGTGGTCACCTGCTGACTATTCATGGGGAAGAGTCATGCTTTTCCATAAATACACAATTCAATAGAATTTCAGTATCTAGTTGACTAGTCGCCTGAAACTAAACATGATTTCAGGGACATTTAGTGCATGCACTGTAAAAAAAATGAAACTTTCGTTTTGTCAGATAAATTCTATTCTAAAGATTGATTTAACTATCAGAAATAGATAAAGTTAACATTACATAGAATATTAATATAGGTGAATTTTTCGCATCTTAAAGTTTGAGCATCTTCAAATATTCAGCAGCATAAGATTCGGAGTTTTCTCAACTTGTGATTTTTATTTGTATTTATTTATTTTTTACAGTGTGATTTGCTTTTATTGAGAAGATATGAGGCTATAATTGGTCATTGTTTATCAGTAACGTCTGTAGTAATATATTTGATCTGTAAAAAGTTTGGCACTGGTTGCACATTAACCTTGAGAAGGACATAAAGATTAGGGTTTTTTCAGGGTCTGGTAAACTATTGTTCAGAGGTTTTTTTTTTTTTTTTTTTTTAAATAAACCTCTTAAGGCTGCATATATTTGATCATAAATACAGTAAAAATAGCAATAATGTAAAACATTTTTACAATGAAAATTAATTGTTTTTTATTTGAATGTATTTTAAAATATAATTTATTCCTGGGTCGGCAAGACTGAGTATTCAGCATCATTGCTCCAGTCTTCAGTGTCACATGATCCTTCAGAAATCATTCTAATATGCTGATTTGCTGCTTAAGAAACATTTCTTATCGCTGTTGAAAACAGTTGCATTGCTTTATATTTTTTATGGAAACTGTGATGCACCTTGTTCAGGATTCTTTGAATAGAAACTTAAAAAACAGCTTTTATTTAAAATATAAATCCATTGTCATATTAAAAATGTCACTCTTGATCAGTTTAATGTGTCCTTGCTGAATAAAAGTTATTAATTAAAAAATCTTACTGACCCCTGACTTGTAGCTTTGGGGGTTAGTACTGTTCCAGAGGAATAAAGAATAGTCTGTCTGTCCAAACTCCAGGGGCTGCGTCTGAGGAAGTCATCTGAATGTGTGCACAGCCGGTGACTGTTGGGATGGTAACCGTGAACAGCTCTCCTTTTCAAAGTCTTTGCACTTTGTTATGCATATTAAAGACTTCAGAGTTTTATTCAGCTCTGTTTGGCCAGTGGAGGTGTTTTCACCACAACAAGAGCACAAACCTTCACTCTTTCTCTGTAGTGTCTGTCTAAACCATTTTTTTTTTGTCTAAACCAAGCCCAAATGTAACTTTGTGCACACCGTCACATACAGCATCAGTTTTTTTAAATAATGGGGTAATATGTGCCCTCTGGAGAATTTGAGGAAAATTTGACTTTTATAACTGTAAATGTGGTGTGCCATCCATTTGTTGAAAATTTTCAGCTGAATCAGATTATTTAAAAAATAAAATAAAATCTAAATCAAATTCTCAATGCATTTAATTAATTCATAAACAACATTCACCTCAAATATTATATTATTTAATCAGTTTTAGTTCACTACACAAACTGAAGGATTTCATTTTTGTATTTGCATTTTTACCACCATTTTTAAAATAATAAATGTAACACTTTTGTCAGATTTATGCTTAAACACGAATAACAATTTGCTTGCTTGAAAAGGATGAAATCATAATTCAAGATAGTTAATTAATAATTCATTCAATATCTAATTTATGATAATGATAATAGTAACATAAACATCTAATATTTTATCTGGGAGAAAAAGACAAAATGAGAAAAGAAATATTAGGAATATAACTATAAAAAGACATTTTCATGGTTTATATTTTGCATTTTTTCATCCAAAAGTTGGGAGTAGGCACTGCCCCCTCAGAGAAAACATCCTTGGTTCATTGTGATATGTGACAGATGTACAGTAGTCAAATAGTGGACAGGTGCGAGCCATTCTGGAATGAGAATAGAGATGAGCTTTAGTTCTGGAATGTGCTGATTTACCTCAGAGAACATGCTCAGCAGATAAAAACAAGGAATGAGAGGATGAATGAATGTATGAATGAAAACATACAGAAAGGGACCCCCAAAATGCGGCATTTTCACAATGTTGGTTCCGCTTTAAATGCAGGTTGGACAGTAGAAATTCATTCATATTTTTGTCATTCATCATTACAGAGGGTTATTTTGATTTCATATTCATCAGGGCTATGAGAATGAGTGGAGAGCTTTTTGCTCGGAACCTAAATGACTTATTGGTGTATAAAGTGCAACAGCAAAGGCAAAAAATTGTTTTAGTTTGCATTTTTGTGTTTGTATGTCAAATGAAGAGATATGATGATTAGACATGGTTTTCATTGCCTCACAAAGATAAACAAACAGAAGCAGAGAAGAAGTAATGCAAAGGCAAACCTTTGCGCTTGTGATGTTGGTTAATGTTCATCCAAATGATGCTTGAGATCTGAGTGTTCAGCCAGATCCTTGACAGTTGTTGATCTTTGCTGAGGACGGATGTAAGACGTGCTCTCAAACAAACACTGCACTCTTTAATTTACAGTTCTGCTCATGATGGCCACACAAAGAGGGAGATAAAAGATTGGCATCGAAATAATCCCTGTGGAAGATTCTGTTTTTCCTGGGTGTGGCTGTGTCCTTCAATCCAGATAGAAGTAATTATTGTAAAACATTATTACATTTTAAAATAACTGTTTAAATGTAATTTATTCCTGTTATAGGAAAACTACATTTTCAGCATCACTACTCCAGTCTTTAGTCTCACATAATCCTTGAGAAATAATTCTAATATGCTGATTTCCCGCTCAAGAAAATTTTTGAAAAACAGTTTGCTTTACTTAATATTTTTTTGTGGAAACCGTGATGTGGGGTTAATAAAAAAAGTGAATACTTCTGAAAGTAAATTAATACTAAGTCAATTTTATTCAGCGAGGAAGTATTAATTTGATCAAATGTGACAATAAATACATTAATAATGTTGCAAAAATTTCGGTAACACTTTATTTTAAGGTCTCTTAACTAGTTGCTAATTAGCATGCATATTAATAGAATATTAGCCATTTATTAGTAGTAATTAATTACATATTAATGCGTTATTCTACATGACCTTATTCTACATCCCTAATCCTACCCAATACCTAAACTGAACAACTACCTTACTAACTATTAATAAGCAGCAAATTAGGAATTTAATTTAAGTCATAGTTAATAGTTAATAAGTGTTCCCTATTCTAAAGTGTTACCAAAATTTCTGTTTCATCAAAGAATCCTAAAAAGTATCATGATTTCTAAATATTAAGCAGCAAAAACTTCTTCAACATTGAAAATAAAAAAAACAGTAATTGAGCACCAATAAAAATTTATAATTGATTTTCTGTAAATGGTTGAATCTGTGGCTGAAGTAATTGCTGCTGAAAATTCAGCTTTGTATCACAGGAAGAAATTACATTTTTAAACATAATAAAGCAAAAAAACTATTCTATAAATTCTAATAATATTTCACAATATTACTGTTTTTACTCTATTTTTGGTCAAATAAATGCAGCTTTGTGACCGTAAGAGACTTCTTTCAAAAGTGATAATTTTCTAAACTTGGGATATGTATGTATTTTGTTGTCTGTTGCTTTGAGGATATCCAATTTGAGTTAGTTTTGGGATGTGACTCATAATTATGTCTGGACGACATTGCAGAACAAGAGTTGCCAGTATATGTTTAGCCATAATGAGGGTCTGAGAATGATATCATTTCAGACAGACTGATGAGATTGGCCAAAATGACTCAGATCTCTGGCAGTTAATGTGTAACTGTAGCCCCTTAAATCAAAAACACACCGGCTGTGGGTGATTTCCTTTGACTGTCATGAGCGACCGTCTTGTATGTAACATTGAAGTGCCCTCGGAGGTTCCAGCTCTAACACATCCCTGCAGAACTATCGCTCGAAGTCTAAAATGTTCTCACGAACCGCGAATGACGCAAATGCTTCAGGTGCCAGCTCTTAATGGAAGTCTTTTATGTTTTCACTTTTTCTCAAGTCTTTCATTTGTACCTTAACCTGTAATTAATGTTTTTACACACTCATCTCGGCTGCTGAGAGTTAGTGCACGCATACAGTCATTGAAAAGGGACGCTTTTCGGAGGCTGTAAATGTTAGGCAGGTATTGCGTGCCTTGTTGTAAGAAAAATAAACAACCCTCACAGTGTTTTTACATGAAAGCCTTCAGGTGTCAGTCTGAAACCGGCAATCCCAGTAAACAGTTAATTAGCCTGCTTCACATGTGCACAGATCCTGCGGATGTTTTGCATGTAAACACTTTATGAATGCATATCCATTACTGACTGCCTCAGTGACCTATAAGTTTGTACATTCACTACCAAATTTGTGCCTGGCCTCCAAATAAAATTACCTTCTGTCTCTTGTGTAGGGAAAACGCATGTTGTTATGTTTTGCCCGAGCTGCCTGAGAGGTATCTTTTAGGTTGAAGATACTGTAAAGCATTTAAAAATCCACTTTGCTCCTGTAATGTGCGTGCATTTGGGTTTGTTTTTATGCCTTGAATTAAACGAATAGTTTAGCCAAAGCGAAATTTACTGAAAAGTTACTCACGCTCAGGCCGTCCAAGATGTAGATGAGTTTGTTTCTTCATCTGAACAGATTTGGAGAGATTTAGCATTACATCACTTGCTCACCAATTGATCCTCTGCAGTGAATGGGTGCCGTCAGAATGAGAGTAAAAACAATAATCCACACGACTCCAGTCCATCAATCAATGCCGTTTCTGGCCAAAATGTGAGTCCATAATAACGCTTCCTCCTGTTGTCCTCTCACATCAAAATCTACAACATTGTTTATTTAGAACTGTTCTGGACTGGTTTTGTTTGTAAACGGTGCTTAATCTGTGCATATCTCTCTCCTGATTCAGACAAGACAAAAAACAATATTATGGTGGGTTTGTTTCTTAGAAACACAGCTTTTTGCTTCACTAGATGTTAATTGATTGACATGAGTCATGTGGATTATTGCGATGTTTTTATCAGCTGTTTGGACTCTCATTCTGATGGCACCCATTCACTGCAGAGGATCCATTGGTTAGCAAGTGATGTAATGCTGAAGTTTTCCAAATTTGTTCCGATGATTTGTTCCTTGTTGTCAAGCACTGACATTCCTGTTAAACACATCAAAAGCTTTTTGGTCTGTCACGTTTCAGTCTCATAAGAAGCCAATTTCATCATAACAACAGATAAAGGCCCGCTGTCTTCTCTGCTGTGTGCTACAGGTATATAACGGCACTGACGGATTCTGAGGAGGAGGAAAGTGACGATGACCGAAAGCCACTGCAGGAACCAGTGGATGAGCTCACGGCCCTGCTGCAGAAAGCAGACCTAATTCACAGTTGTAACGGGGCAGAGAAAGCACAAGGCCTGAATGCTCTGGTGGAGAGGAAAGCAGAGGTATGCATACAGCTCAAAAGTTTGGGGTCAGAATAATTTCTTTTAATGTTTTTGAAAGAAATGAAGACCATAGTTCAATTACATTGATTAAAAGTGACATTTATAATGTTACAAGTGATCAAATAAATCCTTTCTATTCATCAAATAATCCTAAAAAATGTTTAGAACAACTGTTTTAAAGATTGATAATAAGAATGAGCAGCAAATTAAGAATTTCCTGAGTGAAAACTCAAATAAAACAGTTCTTTTAAATCAGAATAATGCTTCACAATATAACTATATTTTAATCAAATAAGTACAGTCTTGGTGAGCACAGAGACTTCTTTCAAAAACATTTTAAAATCTTTCTTACCCCGAATTTCAGTGTATGATGGCTTCTGGTTTATTAGTAGAATGTTTTATTAACACGCATCATGTGTGTGCTTACAGTTTGATCAGAAGTGCCAGTACCTTTGGCGGTTGTCCAGAGCCTATGCAGATGCACATGATTTTGCTGTAGACCTTGCAGAGAAGAAGAGCTGCGCTGAGAATGGTAATCACAGCTTTTATGATTACAGGTTGACATTTATTTATGCATTGCAGCCATTTGTGCCAGAATTGAATAATTTGACATAGTGGTTAAAATTTAGTGCTTGCTTTCGACTACCATGAAATAGCATTGAATTATCATTATTTGGCAGATTTTCTCCACAAATATCGATTCATCATAGGAAGTGTGATTTATTAAAATAATTAATTAATTGCCATATAATTCAATTGAAATAAGATCAATTTGTTTATAGCCTAATTATTTTATAACCATCTTGACTTATTCATGAAAACATAACTACCACTAATTGTGAAGAAGACAAGTGTTGTCTGTCTTTAGGTTATGAAACCCGTGTGCCCTGTGTTTTGCTCTTAATCCGTCTGCACTCTCCATTGTCTTTCTGTTCTGTTTTTTTCTCTCCCTGCCGATTAAATGTAACACAATAGCAGCTTGGTCCATGTGTGAATGGAGGGACAGGATCAACTAGTTCAGTTTCCGATCTTTTTCTTTTTTTTAACTCTAGTGCCTTTATAATTGCTGTTCTTCTGTCACTTCTCTGTATGAAGGCTTTAGTATCAAAGTCTGGAAGCAGGCCAATTATCACTTCTGTTTAAATCTTTAGAGGAAGTCTCATTAGTCCAGCTGTAAACTGGTGTATGATCATCTTCTGCAAAATAAACCTTTCAATTTTTCTTTGATTTAGGTGTGAAAACACATTGGATGCTGCTGGTCTGTCACGTCTTGCTTATTTTGTTTGCATTTTTTTTATTTTAGGAAAAAAAGTTGGTGAAGAGGCAATTTCCATCAATCCACAGTGTGCTGAAGGTCATCAGTGGTGAGTTCATGTTAATATTAAATCAATGTTTTGTTCTTTTGACTCAAGGTTTAATGAACCTGTTTAAACTGACTATACAAGCTAATTTACAGCCTTTCACGAACCTGTTACTGACACCTTTTGGCATAGCTTAGACTTTACTGGATGTTGTGTGACTTCAACATCCTCGAGTTGGTTTCAAGAGGTTTTACATTATTAGATTAGATTCAACTTTATTGTCATTACACAAGTACAGGTACAGGGCAACGAAATGCAGTTTAGGTCTAACCAGAAGTGCAATAGCAGCAAGTGCAGGATATACAATGGTTGAATAAGTGCAGGACAAGGATATGTACTGAATATATGTATAAATATATATATAGAAATATGGTTATTACTATAAACAGAATTTACAGGTGAATATGTATAGTGAATAAATATACAGATGGCTATTACTATAAACAGAATTTACAGGTGATATGTACTATCAATATAATATATATACAGATGGCTATTACTATAAACAAGGTGTAAAAGTGCAGTGGAAGTGATTGCATATTACAATTAGACGTACGGTGCAAAATGCTAATGTAAACATTGATAATGTAAATAACAGTCGGCAGTGCAAATGAGCATAATCCAATTTAGGTATGCTAGTACAAGATACAAAAGTAAACAGTTGTTACTGTAATAAAAATTTACATTCAGTAGTGCAAATAAGGCAGATGTGAGGTAGGAGAGAAGAGTTAACAATATATGAGGAAGTGGATCAACGGGGGTTAGAGTTCAGTAAAGAGACAGCTCTGGGGAAGAAACTGTTCTTTAGTCTGCTGGTCCTGGTCCGGAGGCACCTGAAACGCCTGCCGGAGGGCAGGAGAGAAAACAGTCTGTGGGCTGGGTGAGAGGAGTCCTTAAGGATGCTGCGAGCTCGATGCAGACAGCGTTTCCTCTGGATGTGTTCGATGGCAGGTAGTGGAGTCCCTGTGATGCGCTGGGCAGTTTTCACCACCCGCTGCAGTGCCTTGCGCTCCGCAACAGAGCAGCTCCCATACCATACTGTGACACAGTTGGTCAGGATGCTTTCTATTGCGCAGCGATAGAAGTTCACCAGGATAGCCGAGGAGAGCTGATTCTTCCTCAGTGTCCTCAGAAAGAAGAGGCGCTGGTGAGCCTTCTTGACCAGGCTGGAGGTGTTGGTTTTCCACAACATGTCCGCCGAGATGTGGATCCCCAGGAACTTGAAACTGGAGACACGCTCAACAGCCATTCCATTGATGTGGATGGTGTCGTGTGTGCCTCTTGACTCCTTCCTGAAGTCCACGATGAGCTCCTTCGTTTTGGTGGTGTTGAGGAGCAGGTTATTTTCAGTGCACCATGTGGCCAGGTGCTGGATCTCCTCCCTATAGGCAGTCTCATCGTTGTTACTGATGAGGCCAATCACCGTGGTGTCGTCTGCAAACTTGACGATGGAATTAGATCCATACACAGGCTTGCAGTCGGAGGTGAAGAGGGAGTAGAGAAACGGGCTTAGCACACAGCCCTGTGGTACACCAGTGTTAAGTGTGATGGATGTGGAGCAGGTGAATCCTGATCGAACATTCTGGGGTCTGTTGGTCAGGAAGTCCAAAATCCAGTTGCACATTGAGGTATTGATGCCCAGGTCTCCAAGTTTGGCTATTAACTTGGTTGGGATGACAGTGTTGAATGCTGAGCTGAAGTCAACAAACAGCATACGTGCATAAGTGTTCTTATTGTCCAGGTGAGTGAGCACAGAGTGCAGTGCCATGGAAATTAAAAAATTATTCGAGAGCATTTTCAGAAATCTGGCCCTCATAAGTAGAGAAACACATTTGCATCCTTGTTTGTAGCACCTGGGCTCTGGTGTGTCTGTGGGTCTCTGAATGTATATGTGGGTGTGCGTGTGTGTGGGTGTCCTGCACCGGAGGTGTTTTTCAGGCTTGCCATCTCCTCTGGATATGCTCACTCATCTTACAAAACCGTCTTGATAGCATCACCACACCCCAGGAATGTAAACACATGCAAAGACAGCCCCAAGCTAACATATAAATGCGCGCACACACACACCCACCTACTTATTTGCTTGCAATTTCTGTGTTTTTGTTGCGGTTTTGGTGTATATACACTAGTGTTCAAAGGTTTGGGGTCAGAAAGGTTTTATTTTATTTTATTTTAATTATTATAAATTTTTTTATTTTAAAATTTTATTCACCAAGAATGCATTATTGATAAAAAAGAGGCAGTAAAGACATTTACACTGTTAGAAAAAAAGTTATATTTTAAATAAATGTTGTTCATTTGAATTTTCTGTTCAACAAATCCAGAAAAATATATCAAAATATTAAACGGCTGTTTTCAGCATTGATAATAATCATGTATAATAATAATAATAATAATAATTTCTTGAGCACCAAATTAACATATTAAAATAATGGATCATGTGACACTGAAGACTGGAGTAATGATGCTGAAAATTCAGTTTTACCATCACAGGAATACATTTTAAAATGTATTTAAAATTGGGTAACACTACCCAATACATTACCTTAGTTAATACATTACCTAATGTTAACAAATGACACCTTATTGTAAAGTGTTACCTAAAATTGTTTTAAATTGTAAAAATATTTAATTGTAAAAATCACTCTCTTTACTGTATTCATCAATTCATTCATACTGCATTCATTTATTCATCATACTCATCAATGGTGAGCATAAGAGGCTTCTTTAAAAACATGAAAAAAAAACTTTCTGACCCCCAACCTTTTAATGGTAGAGTATTTTAAAGGCATATTTTGTCATTGCATTTAGTGGACTGACTGACATGATGATATTTGTAGATGCTTTTGTGCCTGCCCATCTGATACTGTTGATATAGTTTTGATAATAAGAATGAGCAGCATGAAACAGACATTTTCTCACATTGAAAGACACATGATGACTTGTCTGTTTTGGGCTTCATTTATTGCATGATGAAACGTATCACTTATCGCATTTTAAAAGATTCATATCATCAGAAGTCATATCCTGCCTAATCCAAGCGCAGGGCAAGCTGCCTGCTATTTTTCTTTAAGTTGAAAGGAGTTGACTGCACGATCAGTTTTGGCTCCCTTTAATTTCATACTTTGTGAGTTGTAATGGTTTGACTCTTTTGATTGCAGTTAATCAATTAAATATTGTAATATGAAGGGTTAATATGTTTAGTGAACAAGTCATATATTGTAATATGCATTCTATTATGTTTACGGTGTAACAGTGCATATTACAGTACTTGTGAGCTGTGCAGAGTATGCTTGCATTTGTTTTGGTACAGGGTGTCTTAATTGAAGGTATGTTCACTGATCTCTGTGTCTGTATTTTGCCTGTGTAAATCCCTCTGCAATGCTTTCCATTCCCTCACAGACGCCAGGATTATTACACGGAGTACAGAGGGTCGTTATGACCTACACACACACACACACACACACACACACACACACACACACATCTCAGTTACTGCTGCTCTTATCTGTGATGTGTCCTTGGCATTATGGTTTTCATTAAGGATCTGGCCTTCAACTCTTTTGAATTCTGTCCTGTCCTCAGTGCAGCAGCTCTGCTTAATGATGCAGTATGTGAAGGATATATTATAAGATACAGTTTTTTGACCATATTCTTGTCATGAGCAGAGCCAGTTCCATTGTACGTAAAACTGTTCTTGCATGTTTTGACATTTAAACATTTGGTAATTTAATTACAAATGGATTTACAAAACTGTTCAAAAATTTTGCGGTCGTATGGGATGACATTTTTAATGCTTTTAAAGTCTTTGTTCGTCAATATTGGGAAATATTATTGCAATTAAAAATGGATTCTATTTTAATATATTTAAAATGTTGTTTATTCCTGCCTAAGGTTTTTGTAGAAACGGTGATACCTTTTTTCAGGATTCTTTGATAAATACAAAGTTCAAAAGAACAGCATTTATTTGAAATTTTTGTAACATTCTAAATGTCCTTACTGTCAGTTTTAATCAGTTTCAAGTCTTTGATGATTACAAATTAAATTGTAAAAAAATAAATAAATAAATGACCCTAAATGTTTGAACAGTAGTGTATGAATGATTTACACAGAAATTCAATTTTATATTAGGGATTAGAAACAACAATTAACCCTGTAAGTACTAAATATGGATGCATTACTCAGCAGACATAAATCATTTCTCAAATGGTGACTCTTGTTGAGGAGAGGTGTGCTATTGCCTTTCTAAGCTTTAAAGGGGTCATATGACATTGCTAAAAAGAACATTATTTTGTGTACTTGGTGTAATGCAATGTATTTATGCGGTTTAAGGTTCAAAAAACACATTATTTTCCACATACTGTACATTATTGTTGCACTGTACATATTGTACATTATCGTTCTGAGAAGCGAGGCGTGCTCTGATTGGCCAGTTATCCAGTGTGTTGTGATTGGCCAAATACCTCAAGCGTGAGACGGAAATGTTACGCCCCTTACCGTATTGTGATGCCGTGTTCCTGCATGACGACACAAAAACAATAAAACCTATTATAAACGAGGCATTTGTTGCAGCCAGTGGGGACATAATTACTGATTATAATGACTTATACTGTCTTTTTACGCGTCGCGTTGCATCGTGCCGTGTATACATTACCATGTCAACAAGCGCTACTTTACACTGCTCAGAACTCGCGTTTGAATAGTCAGTGGCAAATTCTTTAAATAAGAAAACGGCCTTTGAGCATAGCTGGTAGGCTACTCCCAGGTTCAGGAAATAGTCCTCCGTAAAATGCGCTGCACACACTCAAATATTTGGGTTGAACTGTTCTGGAACAGTGTTGTAAATACAACTTAACCACTGATTTCTAGTTGTGTCCTCTTTTGGAAGACCAAACAAAGTAGTTTCGCTTTCACAACGAAACGCAGCCAGTCTCCAGAACATGGCGCCGGCAGCAACAATATTACAGGGAGAATAAAAATCACGCCCTCTTTCTTTGCGTATACATTTGGGCGGTGTTTTGCAAATCTCCCTACACCGTGACGTAGACATGTGGGGGCGTGTTTGAATGAGCTGTTTTAGGAAGGCGTGGTCGAATCTTAACTTTTATAAAGAATATCTCTTTGCTTTTGAGACTTTAGTCTTTGCAACTTCAGGGAGCTTATCTATGCATGAACAGCTTGTAACACTCCAAAGAGAAAGGAAAACTTGAAATCGCATCATATGACCCCTTTAAGATGTTTGAATTTCTGGATGATATATAGGGCGAAAAGGTCTTACTTTAACAGTGATTAAATATGACTCTGGTCTGTCATTCAAAGTAAAACTTTGTAATGCATTACAAAAAAATCATGAATCTGAGCTCTTAGAACAGTAATATAATACCTCTCCTAAACTGCATCATTTGCATTCTCATGGAAACTTAGAAACTGCATAGCAATGCCCTGGCAACTACAAAATACTTCAGCTTGACTTTTGCACCAGCCAGATTTTCTTCAGTAAATGTTACTGTACTTTTTGCAGTTGGTAACTCTTTTCTGAATGAACTTGTATTAGAAAGTCTTGATACATTGTCCATCTTTAACTCTTCTTTTGCCGTGTAATTTGTTCAGTTGTTGGGGCTTGATGTTTATTTAGCCAGATTCCCTGAGCTGAAGGTTTCTGTCAGTATCTCATGGTTTAAGCTGGTCATTTATCCTTCCATTCTGCAACATAGCTGGTTTTCCTTGCAAACAGAGCAGCAGTTTGACCTTGAATGGCAATGGCAGCTCTTGTCATTGAGACTTTATTAAATGCTCAGCCCAAGGTGATGAGAGAGAACTTTCTGTTCTAAGCCGAGAGGTGAAAGGAATCTGTTCTTTCTGTCGATCAGTTTGACTCTTAGACCTCTTTGTTTGTGGCCAGTTGCTCAGGGGATTTCTCTGCCCATGAGGAAAATACTGATTAAACTTACATAATCTTCTGGCAGCCACGAGTCTTAGTGTTTCTTTCTGTGTGGTTTGTGTTTGTGTATGCATAAGTGTGTATGAGTCTATATAATATTTCAACTCACCGAAAGGACTCTAAGCAACCGTCATAAACAACCCTTGGCCAAACCACACTTTTTCTTGTACAGCCTTCTCTCCCTTTTCTAGTGTCATTTTCATTCTGTTTTTGCTCTCTTTCTCTTTCTCCCACACACACACATTTCAAGATAGAGTAAACTTTACAGAAGTTTCACTCCAGAACACTGGAAACTGCCTGAAGCTCACAAAACCTCCCTGACCTGTTCTGAGCATGAAGAATTACACTAATAGAGTAACAAACATCTGCTTGTTTTCTTTAACACTCTTGAATTTCATGACCGGTGAACTCCGATGAACTCGACATCATCTGCTTTAAATCGTCTTTAGAATTGCTTTCCCGCAGAAAATATCAGTGCGTGCAGGGCAGCAAATGAACTAATTTGTAGGTAAGACTAGGATTTAGACTTTGGTTCTGCGTGAATGAGATGCTGCATCAAAGCCACCTTATACATGGCTGTTGTCATTGTTTGAAGCGAGCATGCAGTTTGTTTTTTGGAAACTGTGCTCAGAAGTCAACACAGTGAGACAATCTTTGAACTTTATTGGAGGTTATCGATGGTTATTAAGAAAACCAGTCACAAATTAATATGCAAATAAATGCTAGGAAGAATGTGTTTGAGAGTGCATATGCAAATATTAATTTTACATTTTTCATTTAGTTATTTGGAACATCTCAAGGAATTTGATGCACATTTTAATGTGCTCTACGGTTACAAAATGTTATGGGTTGGTAAGATTTCTAATCTTATGCTCACCAAGGCTGCATTTATTTGATCTAAAATACTGTAAAAACATAAATATTTTGAAGTTTTCTATTGTAATATATTTTAAAATGTAATTTATTCCTGTGATGCAAAGTGGCATTTTCAGCAGTCGTTACGTCAGTCTTCAGCGTCACATGATCCTTCAGAAATTATTCTAATATGCTGAACCTAATATTCTAAGATGCAGAAACAAATGATCAATATTAAACAGATGTGCTAGATAATATTTGGTCATATTGTTGTCAGTATTCATCAGCTTTCTGAGTAATATTAAAGATAGATATTAGAGAAGTGGAGCAAATTAATGCTGTGCATGTAATTTTTAAAAATCTAAAAAATTGAACTAAATTTGTTGAAGGAAATTCTGGAGAAGTATAAAATAAATGTCAATACATTGCTGCCTTACAAGCTGCCTTGCTGGTATATTTCCACCGGTATTGCTTTGATACAATATTTTTGTTCGCAAAGTATCCACAAATGGTAAACAGTTTTTATTATTGGGGATGTTTACCCATAATGCACTTGTGGAGGGAAACCCCAGATTCCTGGCGTGAGGAGATGTTGTCAGGTGTGTGACGTGCTTATTCAGCCAGCAGAACTTCTGCCACTGGCTTCCATCGCTTTGCTGTGGTTAAATGTTCAGGCCTCCGGGCATTGCCAGAACATGACAGCAATGAATAAAAACACTTCACAAACCAATCTGTGGAAGGAGGGGGGAAGGAATTAGCCCCGGGAACATTGAGCAACCTTCTCCCCACCTGTACTGTCTCTGCCAGCAGTTGTTATTAGTAATCACTTCTGGTATGTCTTCATGTTGCTTCAGTTCAAATTTATTTGCAATTCATCATATGAGCTATTTTTGGTGATCTTCAACTTTATGTCCATGCACTGCCATTTTTAATAACTAATCAGGATCATGTTGTCAGTTTTGGCTGTTTTCACTTTGTTAGTTCTGTTCCAAAACCAGTCTGTTGTCTACATAGGCAGCATTCTAACTGAAATGGAACCTTATAAGTGACAGGCAGCAACAAATTGCAATCGAATAGTTTCAGACTTTGATGCCAGCATGTTGCAAAGCTAAAATCATGATACTATAACATATTTGTCAGTATTGAATGAAATATATCTTTATAATCCTCTGTAATGTTGGTTCACTTAGCGTATTGCAATGCATTCTGGGAGTGTTCTGTTCGTTAAGGAGATATTTGATGTGAATTCGATCAAAATTAGGTATCAGCATAATGTCGCTGCCTTCATGTCAAGAGCATGACAATGATTACTTTAATGTGCTGTCTATGTAGGCAGCACACTTGGTTTTGGAACAGGGCTTTTGGCATTTGTCGTCTCCGTACCCAAAGATCTCATCACAGACTTTGATCTTCTGTTGTGGTTGGTCATCCTATTTTTGGTGTAGAGAGTTTAATATAACTGCCCAACTCTGCACCATTGAGTCACAGAAGCCAGACAGAGAAATTGCCAAAACTTGCCCAAGTGTTTGTTTGCTTTGGGAGAAAGTCCATGAAATGTGACCCTGGACCACAAAACCAGTCATAAGTGTCAATTTTTTGAAATTGAGATTTATACATCATCTGAAAGCTAAATAAATAAGCTTTCCATTGATGTGTGGATTGTTAGGATCTGACAATATTTGGCTGAGATAGAACTATTTGAAAACCTGGAATCTGAGGGTGCATAAAAATCAAAATACTGAGAAAATTGCCTTTAAAGCTGTCCAAATGAAGTTCTTAGCAATGCATATTACTAATCAAAAATTAAGTTTTAATATATTTACGGTAGGAAATTTCCAAAATATCTACATGGAACATGATCTTTACTTAATATCCTAATGATTTTTGGCATAAAAGAAAAATGGATAATTTTGACCCATACAATGTATTTTTGGCTATTGCTACAAATATACTCCAGCGACTTAAGACTGGTTTTGTGGTCCATGGTCACAAATGTGTTCCTACACTGTCTGTCCTGCAGCGATGCCAAGCTCAAAGAGCCAGCTCCTCGATAAGGTGATGCAATGCTCATGCTCAGTCTTCCTCTATAAAAAAAAAAAGCAGAGAACCTGCTGTTATTCAGTTCATAGTCAGACTTTTGACAAACAGCATAAAGTCTCTTAGTCCACATTTCAGCTTTTTATGTCCACCTTGACTGGAACAGACTTTGAGCAACACATAATGTGAGTTTATTACATTTTACATGCTGTTTAGCAGAAACTGTAAAATTTCTATAATAATCTATAGTTCTTATTTGGATGAAATAATTTGTGGTCACACCAACAACTTAGAAAACAAAGCGGAGTATGCTGTTCAGTTTGTGCAAATCTAGTTTAATGGTCGACAAAATCCCAATAAAAGTTTTCCATTGGCTTCTGCATTATTGCAGAAAATAAGTGACCATAAAAAGTTAATGATTCTACATTTTTGATAATGATACTCTTCGCAAATGAACATGACTTTGATGAATTTGGCCTAAATATAATTGCTAGAAGTAAAAAGCTAAATGCAGGCTATAAACGAACTACATCAGGGTCACTTCAATGCCACCACCACAAAACCTCCAACAACTCTTTTAGATATTTATTTAAAAAGCATTTTCCCTGAAAGTATGAGTTAGAATAGTTTGCAACAGCTCGATTATGAACACAGTGAGTCTATAATTTTACCTTTTTGCTGTGATGCAATTAATGTCCACAACAAGTCCCATTTAGCCATTTTTCAATACAAGTTAAAGCTTTAAAAATGTCACAAGTGGGTATTGCTAATGTATGTTGTAGAATAAACTGAGAAAATATCTTGAGCTTGTGTTCGCCACAAACCTTATTTCGTTTCTGGGTTTTGGCTTATGAAAATATGTCATCCCTGCAGCACTCTTTTGGTTTAGCCTTGTAAATGCAATTTGGTTTTCTGATTCCAAAAAAACTCTTTTCTTACTCATAAAAGTTGCACAAAGTCAGCCAATCAGATTAGATCTGGCTAGATTGAGAAGTTCAGATGGTCAGTGAGCAGACTGTGGGTGGTCCGTGGACGTGCCAACTGCAGCGGAGACTATTCAGTACAGCCCAATCTTAACTTCATCTACCAATCAATTAATTAAAATGCATGAGAGAAGTTATGTTAAAATTGATGCTCTTGCAATCTCTTCCTAGATGCATTTAATTTTCCTTTATTTTTGCAGTCTAAACGGCCAGTAAAAGAGCTTCATTCCCACAGTGCACACACACACACACACACACACACACACCAGTGTGACAGTGTGAGTACAGTAAGTCTGTCCATAGAGGTACGTCTATGCTGGTGTTGAGTTTCTCTCTGGTAAGCTAAAGGTCGAAAGCTTTTGGCTACAGAGTCTGTCCCCCAATCGCTCTCAGACAAACGGAGCCCCTCTCACCTCCTGTGACAGTCATTTGACCTCTTCACCTCTTTATCGTGCACATAAAAGGTGTTTGTGCCCGGCTCCATTGTCTGACTGTGAGTACCAGCAGAATTTACTTGCTATGCTGGAAAAGCTTTGATCCTCTCTGAACCGGCCCCTCAAAACACTACAACACTACACACGCACATCTGTCCCTTCACTTACAGTCACGATTCTTCCTTTTCTTTCTTTCAAGTATAATCACTACACAGCTTTAAGTAGCAACATGATAAAAGACAGCAATCTTTATAAAATAGCCTTGTTAAATGTGTTAATATTAATCACCAGAATAATTCCTTTGCGGTTTAGTTCATTAGTTTAAACGTTTGTGGTTTAGCTAGCAATCTGGCACAGGTGTGCGTTAATTAGCAATTTACAGTGGTTTCGAATGGGGTTTATTCAGACAGTAGAGTCAGATTCTGTAATGAGAAATTACTTGTAACTCTTATTAGATAAAATATTTATTGTTTGAAGAACTGATGTTAATTAAGGGGAGACACTGCAGGCAAAAACACTGTTTTTTCATGCACCTGCAGCTTTTTCATGGATGTTGCCATGGGTCCTTCACATTCGGTTTTCACCCACTGTGTTTGTTTTTTTCTCTGCAGTCTACACAAATTATATAAGCTCTTACAATTAATGGAATATAGCATAGCTTTTATTCATATATTACTAATTACTGTTTTCTTTTCTCTCTCTGTTTTTGTCTATCTCTGCATAGGTATGCTATACTCTGTGGGCTCCTGTCAGAATATGAATCTATTCAGAATAAAATAAAAAATGGTTATCTTTTTAAGGTGAGTGTGCGTATTTGTTCTTTACACACTGTTCACGTTTCTCATGTTTTGATTGGATGTCAAATGTGTAGACAAATATAGGTTAATTGCTAGGTTTTTTTTCTGTATAGATTCAGTCCAGGCTGTTTATAGCTTAAATACAGACAGCAAAATATTTGAGCAGTTCAGATGGACTGTTTATAGCTAGGCTCATGTCAACATAGGAAGTAGTTACTTCCAGTTACTTCCGCTTTTAATTACTTCCAGATGCTCCCAGTTACAAATTTGACCCTTGATTATTTACACATTAATTCCCATGCTTCATGTAGAGTAGAGTTTAAGGGCAGTAAATGATATGGTGATCTCAGCATTTCAAAGGTCATTTCAGTTGATTTCAGTGGTTGTACGTGTTGATGGGAGCATAGCATCAGCTTCTGTGAGAGTTAGTGTTCATAATCTTATCTGAGACGAGAGGAAATGGAATGAGGGTACCACACGCACACACACGTATTTCATAAGAGCAGATCAGTCTCTGCATTTTATCTTAGCTGTCAGCTAGATTTCCAAACACCACACACCTGCAGAACCCTGGCAGGTGAGCTAGCAGAGAGAAAGAGAGAGAGAGAGAGAGGAGCTAAATGACAGATGCGTATGGTGGGTTTTTCTATGTTCGTGCGAGACAGTTCAGGAGAAATATTTGCGGTATCTCAGCTGTAGAGATCAGCAAAAAAGACAAGTCGTGCCACATAGAAAGAATCTTCTCACTCTCTTCCTTTTTCTTCTCTCTGTCTCAAGGATCATCTGGATAAGGCAATTGAGTTGAAACCTGAAGATCCTCTGTCGTATTACTTGCTGGGCCGCTGGTGTTATGCTGTGAGTGACAGAGCGTTTGGTATAGTGTGGTTGGGATATTCACTACATTGTGTTAGTTAAAGCCTGAGTCAGGGTTCCCACGCTAATAAAAAGCCCGGAAATATCAGAGAAAAATATTTTTTTCTTTATTTCAAAGTCTGAAACCTCATGAAATAATCATTTTAATGAATAAAAATTTCTACAGTGCGTGCATAATTATTAGGCACGTTGATATTCTGATCATATTTTTTTTTCAAGCACATTTTACCAATTCAAACCACACAATCATAAGTCAAGAAAAAAATGAAATATTATTACAATTTAAAATAGCTGCTTTGTATTTCAGTATATATTTGTATAAATGTAATTAATTGATACAGCTGTATTTTCAGCATCATTAACTCCAGTCTTCAGTGTCACATGATCCTTCAGAATTCATTCTGATATGCTGATTTGCAGAATGTTGAAGGTTGAGCTTACTATTTTTGTGGAAATTGTTTTTGTGTGTTTTCATGATTCTTTGAATAGTTTATAGTTCAAATAATAGCATTATTTAAAATTTTGTAACATAATAAATGTATTTATTGCTTTTTTCATCAATTTAATGTATCTCTGCTGAATAAAAGTACTGATTTCTTTTTTTTTTTTTTTTTAAAGAATTCTTACTGACCCTGAACTTTTGAACAATAGCATACATACTGTATTTTTACAAAAACAATACAGTTTGGGGCTTGGCAAATTCCTTGGTCAAAATGTGCAAAGACTGCTCTAATCTGACTAGAAATATGACTAAAACATATTTTTTTATTTCGCTAATTTATTGCAAAATTAATTTTCTCATGCAATTTAGCTTTTCAAGCAAATTGACTTGTTTTCAATGAATATATCTTGAGTTAGGTGTTTCTTAATGTTTTAAATTATAAATTTCTTTCATTCATTCATTCATTTAGTCCATAGGCCCATCTGTAAGTGGAGATCTTATTCTTTTTTAATTTGTATATAAATAAACATGTTGTGTGCAGGTGTCACAATGTACGTGGATAGAGAGGAAAATCGCTGCTACTCTGTTTGGAGAGCCACCCAGTGCCACAGTCCAGGATGCCCTGCAGAACTTCCTCAAGGTGGGACGTGTCTCTGATCCTTGGAGCACACTGGTGATTAACGGTGTAAAGAGCCTCTTTATTTAGAGGCCAAATAGTTCAATGTATATATGCATGACATCAAATTTTATGTTATTAATATTTTGGTAGCTGATATGAGCTCACGGAAATAAGGAAAAAAATGTTTTAATTTCATTTTAGCTGTATACTCAATAACAGATTTTGCATATAAACATAAAAATAGCTATTTAAGATGAAAGTTTTATAGCAAATTTGACCTTATTTTTATTTGGCCTATTTGTTAAATTTCCACCAATTTGTCAATTTGAGGTAGACAGATTTTTTTTTATGTCTTGCCTCTGCAGTTCCAACAACCAATCCAGTTTCTGGATTTTCCCGCCACAGACTGAGCAGAGATTCTTTTAGTACAGTATGTGCTGTAGAGGGATTTGTCTTAGAGGTCCTAGTTTAAATAACAAACCCTGTTCATTTCTGAAAGAGGTTGACCTGTGTTCCTACATTCAGCATTTTCCATAAGTTGCTCTCTCTTCTGATGTTCTCCTGTCCTTTGTATCTCACCCATCACTTCTTATTTAAGGGGTCTGTGCTTAGACTTGTTGCACCCTGCCAAGACAACACAACATTCTGGAGAGTTATACAACAGCACGACTGATTAAAAGAAAGAAATAGGGAGTTGCTCTTGGCCATTAATCATAAATAGTCTAATTTTGTGCAAAAAAACAGAAATATACCAACAGCTTATGACCACATAACATATTGTCTCTTCATCCACACACTGAGTGATGCACCTTCATACAGAATCCAGCTTTACATGCTACATGACCAAAAGTATGTGGAAACCCCCTTCACAGTAATGTTCCAGCTACACCTATTAGTACAATGGGTGCATTAAATCAAGCATCAATACAGCCATGATCTTCTTAGGCTTTTTTAGTTGAATGTAACTTACATGGTACTGCATTATAAATTACAAAATGAGGTTCGTGCAGGAATGTCATCTAGTGGATGACATTTAGAAATTAATGCTTTTATTCAGCAATGTTGCATTAAATTGGTCAAAGACATTGCAAAATTCAAATAAATCAATAAAAAAAATCCAATAAATGCTGTTCTTTTGAACTTTCTATTCATCATAGTATACTGTTTAACATTGATGAATAAAATGCATTTCATTTTTAATATATTAAAAGAAAAGTGGTTAATTTAAATTTGACTGTTTTTAGTGTATTTTAAGCAAATAAATCCAGCTTTAGTGAGTATAAAAGACTTCTTTAAAAAAATTAACCCTTTTTCCCAAAACATCTTACCAACCAAACTTCTGAATGGTAGTATATGTGTATGATTTTTGGCTGCATACTTTTGTAATTTCTCAAATCTAACCACCAAATGTGCTGTCATAAATAATAGAGTTATTCCAAACAAATTTAGCTCTTGGTTTTTGTTTGCAATGGCAGGATTTTGTTGATTTTAAGAAAATGTGTTTTAATATTTTTTTTCTTTCACCCAGATCAAATATTAGATGTACAATTTAAAATACAAGTATTTATTTATTTATTTTTGCTATGGTGGGTAAGATGTTAAAACTAAAAGACTTTTAAAAAAGACTTTAAAACCCTCATCCAATAATCAGAAACAGCTGAAAAATGCTGTAAATATCATTAAAAATCTATTTTCAAAAGGTGTAGGAATCCTGTAGTTTACTTTGTCGAAAACATAACCTCATATATGTGGCTACTGCAGTGTTTATATTTTATGCGATTGTGTAAGTCTCATAAATGTCAACAGTGTTATTTATTGCTCTGATTATAGAGTGGAGGTTTACTGCCTGCAATGGTAATTGTTTAATATCTCATTTAACACGCGAAGTGTTTGAAAATGTACCCTAGACGTTTGCCTGCCAGCAGTGCAGTCCTTCTTTCAAGAGAGATGTGTTTTTCATGATCTCATTTAATTAACTACACCTGAGATGCAAAAAATCTGTTACATAAACAGTCCGTGTTTAGACATCAACACTCTGTAGTCAATAAATAATTTCAGTTTGACTGTGAATGACAGATTGCATTTGCTATGTTTGATTCTACAGGCAGAAGAGATCAGTCCCAAGTATTCAAAATTCAACTATGTGTTTTTAGCCAAGGTAATGACTTCAGGTCTTGACTATTTTATTAATGAACTGAATATTGATTAATAATGACATTGGGAATTTTGTTGGCTCTGTTCCAAACCTAGTGAGCTGCCTTGCTGACAACCGCCTACATAGACAGCTACCTTCCAAAGCAGCATCCTAACCATATGAAATTATCTGATATTTCAGATAAATGCCCTTTTGTTTTTTTTTTGTTTTTGTTTTTTATATAAATGTTCTATTCATCAAAGGATCCTGAAAAATGTATCATGGTTTTCACAAAAAATATTAAACTGCAAATACTTTTGTCAACATTGAAAATAAAATGATATGTTTCCCCAGTTATTTTAAATTGTAATAATATTTCACAGTATTTAAGATTTTTCTGTATTTTTGATCAAATAAATTCAGTCTTAACGGAATTAAGTATATTAACAAATATTAATAATTAAGTGTTACCTGCTATGTACAACCCGAATTCCGGAAATGTTGGGAAGTTTTTTTTAAATTTGAATAAAATGAAAACTAAAAGACTTTCAAATCAATATTTTCAAGTCAATATTTTATTCACAGTAGAACATAGAGAACATGACAAATGTTTAAATGGAGAAATTTTACACTTTTATCCACTAAATGAGCTTATTTCAAATTTGATGCATGTTGCCGGTCTCAAAAAAGTTGGCACGGGGGCAACAAAGGGCTGAAAAAGCAAGAAATTTTTTAAAGATTTAGCTGGGAGAACATCTAGCAACTAATTAAGTTAATTGACATCAGGTTTGTAACATGATTAGCTATAAAAGGGATGTCTTAGAGAGGCAGAGTCTCTCAGAAGTAAAGATGGGCGGAGGCTCTCCAATCTGTGAAGGAGTGCGTAAAAAGATTGTGGAATACTTTAAAAACAATGTTCCTCAACGTCAAATTGCAAAGGCTTTGCAAATCTCATCATCTACAGTGCATAACATCATAAAAAGATTCAGAGAAACTGGAGAAATCTCTGTGCGTATGGGACAAGGCCGAAGACCTTTGTTGGATGCCCGTGGTCTTCGGGCCCTTAGACGACACTGGCATTCTGTGAAAATTCTGTCATTGACATTACTAAATGGGCCCAGGAATACTTCCATAAATCACTGTCGGTAAACACAATTTGCCGTGTCATCTGCAAATGCCAACTGAAGCTCTATCATGCAAAAAGGTAGCCATATGTGAACATGGTCCAGAAGCGCTGTCGTGTTCTGAACTCCAGAAACTCATAACCTCGATGTCCAGACGTCTTCAAACTGTTTTGAAAAGAAGAGGAGATGCTACACCATGTTAAACATGCCCCCGTCCCAACTATTTTGAGACCTGTAGCAGGCATCAAATTTGAAATGAGCTCATTTTGTGCATAAACTTGTAAAATTTCTCAGTTTAAACATTTATTATGTTATCTATGTTCTATTGTGAATAAAATATTGGCTCATGTGATTTGAAAGTCTTTTAGTTTTCACTTTATTCAAATTTAAAAAATGTCCCAACATTTCTGGAAATGTTGTGTGTCCACATTCAAGTTTACAGAAGTTGGATCATAAATTTTGCTGTATTTTTGCAGGCACGCTCAGATAATGTTTGCTAAATACTATTTTTATCTCCTTATTTTAATCTCACTGCAGTTAAAAAAAATTTGGGGTCAGTAATTATTTTATTTATTTACTTACTGGAAATAATTTTTTTTCAGCAAGGATGCATTAAGGGCACATTTCAACTTTTATTCATCAAAGAATCTTGTAAAAGCTTGTGAAAATGTATCATGGTTCCCACAAAGCGCACAGCTGTTTTAGAGATTAAAAAACAATTTAAAATATATTCAAATAGAGAGCAGTTATTTTAAATTGTAGTAATATTTCAAATGATCACTGTTTTTACTGTATTTTTATCAAATAAATGTAGCATTGGTGAGATTAATAGACTTCTTTCAAAAAACGTTGAGAAATCTTAACTTTTGAATGGTAGTACTGTATATAATTGACATTTCTCTAATGTCTTCCACGAACTTCAGTGAATGCATTTTAGATAATCTTACATAAGTATGCAACACACTTATACTGTCTACATGGGCAGTGCACTAGATTTTGAAACTGAGCCAGTAAAGCCTTTAAGGTACATTAAGAACATTGTAATGGGTTACTGTAACTGTGCCTATATCACTTTTCTCTTGTCAGTGTTACAAAGACATGGGTCAGAGGAGTCAAGTCCAACAGATGTGTGACGCTGCCTCTGCAATGAACATTCAGACTAAAGAGGTGATTTCTTGTTCTGATAAATCTGATTTTTTTATAGTTTGAGTCTCTTGCCTTTGTAATTCTTTTTGTGTGTGTGTGTTTTCTTTAAAGGATGAGGAGGCTCAGAAGGAATTGGACTCTCTTGTTGCATCACTTTAACAAGTCTCCAACAAAAGCTGTCTGTCTTTGTGTTCCATCTCTTTGAACTCGACTGTGACTGGACTGTAGCTGTTTACCCACAAACCAACATATGAACTACTAATGTTGGCCAGGCCACGTTATTCCTCTATTAAAGGAGAGACCAGCAGCAATATTTTGTTTAATTTTAGTTTATGCACAAAATACTGTATGTGTTTTGCAGGACAGTTTCTTTTTAATTCTTTTGTCTGGTCCCCCCACAGAATATTTTAGACATCATTATAGTGTCAATACACAACGTGCTGTCACCTATTGAAACCACAGTGACCATCAGTGGCTGCTGTTAGAATGAATTTAGAGTGAATTGCACTCAGAAATGAAATTTTGCTGAAAATTTGCCGAAGATGTAGATGAATTTGTTTCTTCATTTAAAAACAGATTTGGATAAATTTAGTGTTACATCACTTGCTCACCAATGGATCCTCTACAGTGAATGGGTGCCGTCAGAATGAGAGTCCAAACAGCTGATCCAGAACACACTTCCAGTCACACTATCAGTCAAAAGCTGCAAGTTTGTAAGAAACAAATCCATCAAGACACTTAAACTGTACAATCATTTTGAGTCCATCATTCAAAACAATGCTTCCTCCAGTGAAAAAGTCCATCCCCTGTTGTCCTCTCAAATCAAAGTCCACCCACATATTTGTTTAGAATGGTTTTTGCCTGAAATCTATGCATATTTCTCTCCTGATTCAGATGAGATTACTTTTTCATTGGAAAAAGCAATATTACGGATAGAGGACTATTATTTTAGCCATAAATGACAGTTTGAAGTTAAAAGCGTCTTAATGATGGATTTGCTGCTTACAAACATGCAGCTTTACACTTCACAAGACAAACTGATGGACTGGAGTGGTGTGGATTACTGTGATGTTTGTATCAGCTGTTTGAACTCACAGGATCCATTGGTGAGCAGGTCATATAATGCTATAATTTCTCAAAATCTGATAAAGAAACCAACTCATCTACATCTTGGATAGCCTGAGGATGAGTAAATCTGACTATCGGCATGATGTCTGGTAAAATTGTGACTAATTATGACCAATACTGAAACAAGAAAGATCTGTCAGGTTGGCATTAAAAGCATGCATTGACAGTTCCATTTTTTTGTGTGTGTGCCTTTTAGGGGCATGTTTGTGTGTACTTTCTGTTTTTGTTAATCCAAAATTATTAATGATTATTTCATAGACATAATTTACAAAACAGCACAACTATAAAGTTCTATTTATGGATAACTAGTTTACCTCCCGATAAATGTCTGAAACACACCTTTAGAAGAACTTTGGCACATTTAATGGTTAGTTCTTCCAAAAAAAGCTGCTGATATGAAATTGCAAAATTGAAAATCTGTTAAAAATGTTTCATAGCACAATCCTCCCTCATGAAATGCAGTCTTTTGCAGTTTTTTATTAAGAACACCTGAACAACTCCATCTGGATTTAATCTTGTTAATCACATTCTCTCTGTGGAATCTGTTTTTTTTTGTAGTTCAATCTAATAACTCAAATGACTTGTGTAGATTTTAATCCCTAGACATTTTTTGACCGAAGATGATTTCTAAATCCCAGAGAAATTATGGGGACCATGTAAGTCTAATGTAATTTTTTCCCTCATGTTATTGCTAAAATTGTTTTAATATCATTTGTTGGTATACAGCACTATGAATGTCAGCATTTTTATGTTGAAATGATGGCACTTGCTCTGTATGGTGCATTTTAGATTATTGGTGATTATTGAGATTGAGACGGTGATTGTAATGGTGCATATGAAGATCATGACTTCATCTCTGCTGCTCAGTACAATATACGATAAGGTGAATTCAGTCTGTGTGTTGTACGTTGATCATATAATTTTTTTTATGCTATTGGTGTGGCATAATTGCTAACGGTTATATATCTCGTCTTTTTCATGTTTCTTTCTTTCAGTGTTAAAAGCAAAGTGCTTATTTCTGCAGCTTTAGTGGAACCAAACAGAACTACAGTCTACTCCAATTCCTATTTATGCTATTCTGTTTAGTGGCATAGAAATTATACACTTCACTTTTAACTTCATAAATGTCCGTTTTCAGTCAGTATTATGCCTGCATACTCTTGTCCAGAAAGAAGCCAACGATAGGGAATGCCAGGAAGACATGGAAGAAAAAGGGCTGATTTTCAGTTCTCAAGCAATGATATTACAGGGCAGTCGTACTAATTTAACACCCATCAGTTGTAAACAGAAATAACCTTTACATGTCTGGACATCTGCCTTTCCTTACATCCGAACCACAGCATGTCTTCAGCAGCAAACAGCTTCCGATCAGAGACTCTTCTGTACCGACATGTTTTATGTGGATTGACATCATGTAACCAAAGGTACCTGAGGTGGTCTGCATTTATTAGTAATGCTTTTTGGTTATTAGTCATTTTATAATTTCTTACTTTTTGCAGTTATATTACCACTACTGTTCAAAAGTTTGGGGTCAGTAAGATTTTTAAATGTTTTTGAAAGAAGTCTCTTATGCTCCATTTATTTGATCAAAAATACAGTAAATCAGTAATATTTTGAAAATATTATTGCAATTCATACAACAGTTTTTTTTTTTTTTTTTTCTTCTGGTCCTTAATTCTGATTGGCTGAGAGCCTTTTCCAGAGGTGTGATATTCTAGTGATGATAACCGTTTCACCGTTTGTATCCAGAGATTTTCTTACTTGTTTTAGAGATTGCGTAAATGACTCAATCAATTGAATCGGTTTCTCTGTTTCTCGCTTTTCACGTCTTCAGCCATGTTTACTTGGCTACTTCTGGATTAGCTCGCTAGTTTTATGACATTAACTAAAATAAGCGAAATAAGTATGATGATACAACAGTTCTTTCTGGTCCTTGAATCTGATTGGCTGATAAGAGTGCGATATTAGAGTGATAACAGAGTTCCTTCAACCGCTTCACCATTTTTATAATGTATCACTCCGCTTGCCATATTTCTCAAAGTGAGTGTCATGGCGGACGCCCAAATCCACTATAATTTAAGAATAATACTGTTTTTCTGTCAGAATGTAGTTTAAAGAGTTTTTTTTAGTCGACAATGTACTTGTTTGAACTTCAAATATGCGGTTTGTTAATAAAGATATCGTCTATTTTAAAATTTCCTTCGGTGTTTTCGGAGATGTGAGCTCCAGGGCGTCAGCAGCCGTTCAGCACTCATGAACCCACTGAGAGCAGCCTTACCTCGGCCAGATCTTCTGGAATTTACCTCTGGGTATGATGTCTCTATAGTGGTTAAACATGAGATATATTTAGTTTTGAGTAAATCTAATGGGCAGTCTATGGTCTCATTAATTATTATTTTTTCCAGAGCAAACAGTTTTGGCAATATCTCATGATGTTTATGTAAATTCAATGCTGTATATCAGAGCGCTGCCTTTGTACTTTTGACTGAAATGCCTTGCAACTTTTATGATAGCTGTTGTTGTGTATTAAATAATATTTTATATAAATAATAGTACTATTTAGTATAATTTGTCATCACAACACAGATAAAAAAGGTAAAGGGTCATATGGTATCCTTAGTTTAATTTCATTGTAATTTCTCTGTACGTTTTACACCTCAGTGTGTGGAAGTATCTTATAACAGGACAACTGTTCATCCTCAAGAACTGAAAACCATCTTCTAGTGTCTCATTACCTAATGTATGTAAGTCTGTTCTCCCATACAGCACAGAAATAATGCCTGCAAGACATTACCTGGATTCCTGGAGGTCTCTTCTAGATTTGATCTTAATGAAGACTTACAGAACTGAAAGCGGAGCAAGCAAAATAAGTAAATATTGCCTTAGCAATTTGTGCAATTATTTTTATTTCCAGTGTTTCCTTAATTTATTTCCAATAAATAAAAATAAAAAACTGAGATGAAAGTAAAACATAAATCAAAATAATTAAAAATAGTAATAATAAAAATGGCAAAAACACATAACAAAATGATTAAAAATGAAACTAAAAATATAACAATAAAACCTGATTTATATATATATATATATATATATATATATTTATCAATGTTGAACACCATTGTGCTGATTAATATTTTATGGAAACTGATCTTTTTTTTTTTTTTTAATGAATTATTTGATGAATGGGAACAGCATTTAGGATTTAAATGAAGAAAATTAAAAAAAAAAAAAAAAAAATTGACCCCAACATGACAATTACTGAAAATGAAACTTTTTTTTAAAATAAAAAAAGAAAACTTAGTGTTACATTAAGAAAGCCAAGTGATTTAAGCATTTCATATTTCATTGCATCTTAGTTTTTATTTTTGTTTTTATTACTGCTGATTATTTTGTCATCTGGCTTTTTTAAGGATGCACTGACTACCTCATCTCCTTGGTGAAAACACTTCTGCTACAATCCTACAATTTTAGAAAAAAAAAGGTACACAAACCTGTCACTGGAGTGGTATACTTTCAAAAGTATATTAAATGGTATTATTTGGATCCAAATAAGGTGCAAACATGTACCGCTTAACATTTGTACCTTAGGGTGCCATCCCAGTGACAGCTTTGTAGTTTTAGTGTACTGTTAATCCGACAATAGTAAAGCTTGTTTTCTTTTCTTTTCTTTAGCAGGGCCTGGAAGGGGAGCAGGCGGCTGCTGGTGTATCAGTAATCAGTTGGCTTTATCTGGACTTGTCACGCACTCAAAGCTCGGCTGGCTACAATCCTCAGGCTTGATCAGAACAGGATGTGCTGGGAAAGCAAGATAAAGCACTTCGCAGGGACGGATATATCCTACACACTTTCCTTCTATTTTAAATGCCCAATTGAGTGGCTGCGTGCAGATATGATGTGTGCAATAATGTTAGAATGGTTATTTTTACTTGCCACTATTTTAAGGGCAACTTGTTTGAATACAACAAATGAGAAGTTTTGGTTTACATAATCACATTGTGTCTAGGTGTTGCAATATATAATATTATAATACAATATTATTCTGCATTTATTATCATAAAAGCTTGAATAATGATATATATTTTTTTGACTTGTACATTTATTGAGCGTGTATATATAATATATATTGAACCACTACATTTAATTACAAAAACTGTAAACTGAATGCAGTTTAGAATTTACAGAGCAGCCAAATGTCAGAGCTTATATGAAGTAGAAAAATATAATATTACATGTTGGTATCACGTAATAGGAACTACATATCAAACGTACTTATCAATTTTTTTGCATATAAAATATAGTAGATCTAATACAGACCAGCAGTCTATTATTAAGTGCTATTACAGTCCAAAAATATTTTACAGCAGATCAAACATTGCTATTACAGTTCAAAAATATATTGCAGCAGTTAGAAATGAGCAAAAAATTGAAATCATAACACATATTATACATGTTAGTTAACAAGCCCTGAATTTCCCCTTCAGGATTCCCCAAACTAGAAGGGACTCAAAATGTATTTCCTTTCATCTACACAACATCATGTGCCAGATATGAAATATCACATTCAACTTATAATAAACATAGATGCTCAGAATAGTTTCACTGGGGACTTCCTGTGACCTACTGTGAGGATCTCCAGACAATATTTGATTGGGAAGGATGTTGCGCGAACACAATGGAAGTGAACTGTGTTAAACCTGCCTATGTTTATTTTAATTATAGATTAATGCTAAGAAGTCTCTAATAATAAGGCACAGACTTCAACAATGCTGTAGTGAGAATCTGGAAACGTTATCAAGAAGAACAATAAAGTGCTATAAGTTTATATTCTACAAATTTCTCATTTTATGAGCTTTATATAGGGACATTAACAATGCAGCGTAGGGCTAGTTTGAGCTAAAGTACCCTAAGCAACAACAAACAACAACACTTGCTTTAAGCTCAATGCAGTCATTTAGAATAATAACTAAATGTGTTAAAGTCGACATGACATGTAATCAACCCTATTGTTTTAACGAATGATTAAGTGTAGCATATTAGTCCAAATTAATTTTTTTTTTACTGTAATATTTTATCAAAATGTAATGACTTAATGATTTTTCATGATCCAGTCAGTTTCAAATAGATAAAATCAATTACTGCACTACAGGTTTTTCTCATCGAATATCTTGTTTCATTCAGAAATACGTCATGGAACAGCGTTTCACATTGACTTTAAACCACTTAATAAAAATGTTGCCATTAAAAGATTGAAGCATGAAGAGAGCAAATTTAAAAAATTTTAAAGACTAAATATATATCTTCTAGCTATATTTCAACTAGAAGAACTAGAATTAGTAACACAAACTGCTCGACTGAATAATGCTATGCATGTAGATGTCTCAATACTCCATAAACCTACTTTTATTTGTCTGAATAAACCATGCAGTGTCTTGTTGTGTAGCTTCTGCTTTGCTACTCTTGCATAATATACCATGAATCAGTGCATCATGTAGTAACAGTAACGAATGGGTGTGTTTTTATGGCTGTAGCTCATTCTGAGCTAAAAAAGTTTTTGCCTGAGTTTTACATCTATAAATATATTGCTATAATGCAGATATGAGAGATTCTTCAGTGTTTGTTTTCTTAGCCACCTTCATTTGGCAAAGTATTTAAGTTGCATGCTTTGATTTCCCTTCAAACTTGAGGTTTCGGTCTCTTTTGTGTAGGTGTCTGAGACGTTCCTACCAAGCTCTCAAGCAGTTCTGTGCTGTCACGGAGTGTGACAGACACTTTAAAGGATCTGGGTTTAAGTGTGAGCCCATACAGATAGTCCATGCTGGGAGTACTTTCTGCTGTAAAACTACACTGATGGACCAGCAAGGAGGTGAAGAGGAAAAGCTGTATCTTGGACACGTCTTCTCCAATGCATCTACGCTTCCCCACGGAGAAGATCAGCACGTTGGTGGTTAAGTCTTTGTTGAGAGCTCCATCCTCATCCAGGAAGCGCTGTGGGTTGAATACCTTTGGTTGGTCCCATTTGGTTGAGTCATGGTTCAAAGACCACTGGTTGACGAAAATTATGGTATCTTTAGGAATGGGATAACCGTTGATGGACGTGTCCGTGGTCGTGCTGTGTGGAATCGTTACAGGGACGAACGAGGTGAATCGCATGACTTCGTAGATGAAAGCCATGACGTATGGAAGATGAGGCTGGTCTGCAATGGTTGGGAGGCGACTGCGATCCGCTACTTTATCTACGTCCTCCTGAAGACGTTTCTGGACTTCTGGATACCTGCGATGTAAGTGAAGACCAACATTTTCAACTTTCTGAGTTTGCTCAATCATCAAGGATTGAATCGAATATGGGCATTTCAAATAGGTGGATTAAACAACATAATTACATTTGGTTGGTGATTTAAATGAAATTGTATTCAGTATCACTTCTATTTATAAATACACCCGGCCTCTTATCTCATCTGTGCTAGTATCCTGCATGAAGCAGTCATTGTGTTTGAGTTTCACAGAGTGGCCTACATGTTTAAAAGTGTTAGTGGGTCAGATTTCATTTTGTGTTGCTGTAACCTACCCTCATTAGATGCTGCCAATACCTGCACGGAAGAGTTACATAACATATAAGAGCTGTTTGGTGTTATTGAGACCCATCTGTCTCTTGTGGACAACCCCTGAGTTGCTGCATATCACACTTAAAGTGCCAAGAAATCACAATGCTGTCATCATGTCATTCCAAACCCATATATTTTCTTTCTTCTGGGCAACATAAAAGATGATGATTTATGGTATTCAAAAAAAAAAAAAAAAAAAGTGAGCATGCAATTAAGGATATGCCCCTCAGTGCAAAATGAGTCATCATTATTATTGGTCTGTTTTACTGTTAGACTGTAAATTTGATATGCTTGATATGGACAAAACGCATTACCTGACTAGTAACAGAATGATCCACTGTAGAGCTGTAGATAGAGTGTCTTGACTGGCCCCAAAAATATCTGCGATGGTCGGTGGCACGTATTCTTTATCCAGAAAGACCCCCGGGCCTCCTGACAGCCCTTTATCCAGAGCAACGATGAAGGCGTCAGTCATGTCACGGACGAGGCTCAGTAAAAGAGTCTCGCGGTGCTCCGCCACTTTAGAATAAATGAACTCGTTAAACTCCTTGTTGAGCTCTTTAAACTGGTCAAAGAGCGTTTTGATTGGGTTTGGGAAGTACTGCAGCCAGGGCATCACATCCACGATGCTTCCAGCTCCCACTGTCTTGGTGAACTGATCGTTTCTGCCCACCACCTGCTGGAATTCCTCATCATCATACGAATACCGGTTACCGAAGCAAACGGCGGTCATTGTGTTCGCCACGGACACCACCAAATACCGGTGAGGCTCAAAGTACTGCTGCTCGCGGGTTTTGGTCAGAAACAAGCGGATGAGCTCTCCGATCTCGCACACGATGTGCCTCTCAAAGGTCTGCTTGGTGTGGATGTTGGCTGTGGAGAAGTTTCTCACGGTGCTGTGCGCGATCTTACGATGCAGTTTCCACCACTGGCTGTAATTACCGAACGCCATGCTTTTCCCATGGGACACAAACCGGAACGAAGCGAAATCGGGTCTGCCGGCGAAATCGACAGCTTTTTTAATTAGTGCCTCTTTAATTGCGTCTCCGTTCAGAACCACCACATTTCGGCTGCCCAGTTTGATCTGAAACACGTCGCCGTATTTCTGAGCCATCCGGGTGAAGTAAAAGTGAGGTGAGGTACCGAGCTGAGCGGCGTTACCGATGACCGGCCAAGAGAACGGACCCGGCAGCTGCCGCCGACCGGAACGACTCCAGAACATGAGCGTTAAACACACCAGCAGCGACAGTAAAGCACTCCGCGCTGACAGTTGAATGAAATCGCCTAGAACCGCCAGGACATCCATCATCAATGTATTTGCAAGCCTCACAATCAATGCAGATCCACTCTGAAGTGATCAGACGCAATTAACCTGTTGAGCATCAGATCAGGCCAGGGTTGAAGTTTCCAGCGCTCGCGGCGTTTCTGAGTGATTCATATGAAATCAGAGAGCATAAGTGTTGTGATGGTCGGTCTAAGGTGAATTCATCCAAGAATTTATCCTCGACTAAATAACACTACTGAGAGTCCCCTCCTTTACTCTGTCTCTCTCTCCCTCTCTCTCTCTCTTTCTCTCTCTCTCTCTTTCTGAAAGCGTGACTTCAACTGTTGTATAAACGTGATCGCATGTCATCTATCTGTCATCTATCTATCTACGGAGAAATGTTATATTTAACAATACAAAACATTTATTTGGTCATTTTACCATGGTCAAATACAGTTCAAATTACATTTAATAGTCTAAAGTTGTCCGGTGAAAGGGGGTTAGTAATACCGTATTTTCCGCTCATTTTATTTTGATTTTCTCCACATAAACAGGTTAACCCATACAGTCGAGTGATATCTATATCCTATCCCTTAATATCTTAATGTGCCTTAGCAATTAGAAACAGAACAAGGTTAGTTCTAAGAAAAGAATTATGCAATAAAGGATCCATCATATGATGCCTACTACGCATGAACAGCATTCTACATGAATAAAAGGACTGAGAAAGTATTTTTGAACATGGTAATGGATTTGGGCCCCCCCCCCCCCGCTTCTAGTTTTCCACTTCAGAAATGTGCGTGAGAACAGATCATGTGTACAGTGATGCCGTGTGTTGAGACAATAGATCAAACCATACCTTTCAGAAGGAACTAATGTTTGACAGGGAAATAATAGGCTATACTTCCTTCATGCCTCATCATTGTGGAAAATAAAATAGATAAGCTAACGTGTTGGAAAATTGTGCAATGATGGAGATTATTTTGATGATTATTTTCCTCTTTCTCTGTTTCCACCTGTTGCCACTAGGAGGACCCCATTCCTAAACAGCACTAAATTATATTACCCTCGGATTAATTAATGAAAGGGAAATAACTTCCTGAATTTATTTTATTATTTATTTATTTTTCGTATTGTGCATTCGCAGTCATACGTAGGACAACAAATGTAAGCTATACCTTTATCTTCTTATTGTAAATATAATTAATAAAATGTAGTTACAATTTTAAAAAAAATCATGTCATTGTCTAACAACAACAGCAACAACAACAAAATATACATTTTTATTTTTCTAACAGAAGGACTAAATGTCACACTGTTTAATATGAAAAACAAATAACATGATGTTCATGATTTTCACAAAGAAGATGCACAATTTCAAGTTGTGCGTAAACAGGTAAATTGCTCAGGTATGTGTTCCGAATGAGTCCTCTTTAAAATTCGCTTCATAACAACACATTTTTTTAAACTCAAGTTTAAATTACATCAGACTGTTTGGAGGTTTGTTTAACACGCATTAAATTAAATATCAAATATTAAAATAAACATACAATATTATTATAGTTAATGTAACTAACAAAATGTAAAAATTCGTTATAAAGAAATCGATGTGTTAATAAAAACGAAATTCTTATAAAAAGTAAGCACGCCGAGTGAAAGCAGCAGCTGCTCGTGAGTTCAGTACCACGGACAGCGCGCGAGCACTTCACGTCAAATCACTTGTTTTTTTGATCGCCAGAGGAAGACTGACTTTTTTTCAGCAACCGAGACTGAAAAACAAGTTCAAATGAGGTATTATAGAGAATAAAATAACAGTAAGTTATTTTAAGACAACAATTGGCTATACACAACGTTTCAACCAATACTGATTCTTTTATTATTAGCTTACATTCCATTATTTTCCACATTCTAAAATAAGAGTCATCAAAGCTATTTATTTCTCTCAACGAACTTCATAATTTCCATTAAGGGGTGCTTTTTAAACAGTTTATAATTAGTTCAAATGCATGCTTGACAAATTTAATCGCTGTGTATGCTTTAAAATTAAGGGAAGTTAAAAACATGCAGTTGATAAAAGATAGGCTACTGTATATTTATACGCAAATATTGTAGTTTTATAGTTCTGAATTATTGTTGTGTTATTAAAATACTGCGTAAATATGTCTGTCGATGTGGCAGTGGCATGTTTTCGGCCGTTTTTGTTTGAAGTTTTTACGGGTTAAGGATAGTGTAGTTTCATTGATTTTTTTTTTTATTTGTATTTTTTATAACAGTAGGAAAAAATAATCGAAAAATAAGGAATCTATCAAAAAATCGAATCAGTCGCTCAATTTTTAGGACGCTGCGGACACACGCCACATCTCTACACGCCAAAACAAGAATAATTCATTTAATTTGATTAATTTAGTTCATGAATATTAGGCTACTATTTATAGAACTACCCTTACTATTATTATTATTATTATTTATTATTATTAAATACGCTTGTATCATTTTTGCTTTTATTGACCTTAATCAGGGTAGACACCATATTGAATTTAACGCTGATGAAAACAAAAGGACGCTGTGAGGATCATAGGTATGTATATGTCTTTGGTGAAGATTACAGTTTTTCAGTGGCACGCGACATATAAAGGACGACGTTGCGTCAGCTGAACAATTGGTATGATGTTAAAACAACAGTAAACTATTGAACACACAGTACTGTTCAGTCCTGTCAAAAATTGAATATGGCGCTACCCGAATTAAGGTATTCTACGAAAAAAAAAAAAAAAAAAATCTGAACAATCTGATATTTTTGCTTAAAATATATGCAGATATTTGCTTAACAGTTTTAATTTTAACACTGCAAACGAAGTGTTTCTGTCTGCTCTTTTAGTTTTCTCATTTTTGGAACAACATAAAGTATAGGTGAGTTTTATTTTATGCATTATGTTCAGCGCTTCTGTTTCTTTCAGTTATGGTCTCTGCACCATTTAATTTTTTGGGGGAAAATTGTAAAATGTGGACTTGTGGTCTCCCTGTGAACAGACTCCTGACCCCCAGGCCTCTTTACTGCATCAAAGAGCCAGACCATGCTGAGACAGGCCTGACATACACGCAATGCTTTGCTGTGCTCCAGGTGTTTCCAGGTAATTGTAAAGCTGTGTGCTGTCATTTTTATGTGTTTTATATAAAGCCAGTGCCAGTTTGACAGACTGCATCCTTTGAAACGCTAGACGTATATTAGAGAGACACCAGGAGAACTGTATACATATATACCACACTCTCAGAAATAAAGGTACAAAAGCTGTCACTGGGGCGGTACCTTTTCAAAAGGTACACTTTTGTACCTATTAGGTTCAAATATGTACACTTTAAGTACTAATATGTACCTTTAAGGTACCAAAATGGACCCTTTAGGTACAAACATGTTCCTTTTGAAAAGGTACCGCCCCAGTGACAGCTTTTGTACCTTTATTTCTGAGAGTGCACAGTG